>NW_009189469.1:0-49199 GCF_000690835.1 Fulmarus glacialis
CCCCCAAAAAAAAAGAAACAAAAACTTAAAAGGTTGTGAAAAAGGTAAATGTCTACAGAGGGCTGGCAGCATCATCTCTCACTGCGAAAAGCCTCTTGCAAGGTTTCCATCCTAATTTTTCTGGTTCAGGCAACATAGTCTGGTTCAGTGTGCCAACACCTGAACACTTCTCTGACTGCATTCAAACTCCTAACCATGCAATGTTCACTTAGCCACAAGGTTAGCTGAGCTAAATGTGGCGTACAGTAAAAAACCTTGACAAAGTAAGGAAAGTATCTTTTTTTTTTCCTTCATTTCATTCATATAATTTAAAGAAAAATACCTGCCTATCCACCTAACACCTCAGTCCACTCCAGTATTATTTCTCTAAGTGTCTTCAATACAGATAGGCTATTAATTTTTTTGCTGATATTTTTATAGTCCCATTATTGAACATTAAAAAAAAAAAATCACTAGAGAAACATTTCATATAATTCCACAAACTCTTCTTATGACATAGATATTTCTAAATGTTCATGAATTCTTTTTATATAAGGTCCTTTGATTAAAAAAAAAAGAAATGAAATAAGGGAATATCTCTCTCTCTCAAACCTTTGTACTGTAAATCTGTTTCTAGGCAAGAACCTACTCATTGCCCCACAAAGCAATGATGGAACCAGACCTGTGCGTAACCCGGGGATACATAAGGGAAATGTTATATGATAAGCAAGGGAGGAAGCTGGCAGACAAAAACACACTAGCTTCTGTTTTCTGACCTAAGTATGCTGCTTTGGGCATTTTAGAAAAATCTGTTAATAATCACTGTGAAGGAGGAAGAAAACATTACCACAGGAAAAATTCCCATAAAGGGGTGGGAGAATGTAAGCTGAAATGTCCAGAAGTGACTAGGGTGACAAGTTTCAAACCTCCCCCAATATTCTGATTTTCAAGAGAAGGCATCTATTTCCCAAAGCTCAGGTGCCTCAATAATGGCAAGCAGAGCACCAAAAACGGAGGTCCTCTGGTTCACCTTTGAAAGTTGTATAGTCCAGGAGAAGTCAGAGGAACTGTTGAAGTGCTGCCACTCACAAGAAAACTCGCAAGGCTTTCTAGTGCTCTGGCACTTAGCCTAAGCTTTTAAAAGTATTTTTGGGGACTTAATTGTTCAAATAACACTTTATAATTAGCCTTTCTTGGGCTGACCACAGCTTCTGAAAACCAGATTCTTTAAATTGTTCCTTTTTGGGTATCTCAGAATTGAGGCTCCCTTCTTCCCCTAAAGAAAGAGGTTTGCTCCTCAGGCAAATTCTTGTCCTTGATCTCTCTAGATCTGATGTTTATACCTTTATGCCTCTCTATAGCCTCTTACTCCAGGCATAGTGACATTTACTTCAACAGAGCTCTGCCCAAGTGTTGTGCCGTAGTGACATATCCAGACTTGGTTCTTCTGTGCCTGCAGAAGTAAAAGGTGTCCCATATGTATCAAGATGACAGGGCAATGTGTTGAGAACTTTCACATATGAAGAGTCTTAAGATACCAGATCAAAAGAGATTGCAGAAGTGATAAATGTCATTTATACACTGGCAGATTAATATCATGGCAATGTCTGGATTTTCATCTAAACATCACCGGGAAAAGTTTGACAAGCCTGGGATAGTATGGCATGGCTATTTCTCTCCTTTGGGCTGATATTTGCTTGATCTGCTCATATCTTAATAAGTTTACTCTAAGCAGAAGAGCAACTCTGCGTCTTCCCTCCTGGCAAAAGATACACAAAATACCTTTTTATCTCAATGAACAGTTTGCATTCTTCTGCAGGCATTCAGAAACTTGCTATTGCTAAAATATCCTCTCTGTCTTTTGGTAACGTTGTTGTATTAGCAATGGCAGATTGCCTTTGGTATTCCTTTGTTCTGAAGTTTTAGTAACGAAGTGTCTGGATACAAAACTTTGTCATATTATGTTTTGAAGGTTTTGTAGCAGCAGAAAGTGGTGTGCGTCTATGAGCATTTATAATGGAGAAAAGCTAAGTGATAAAGTGCACCTTTAACATAATGACAGTAATTCAGTTTCAGATGGTGAATGCTATTATACCCTCTTTTAAAGACTAAAATCAGTCAATTGAAATGACAATTATGATAATCCTCATGTAATGAAGATTATTTTGAAACAAAAGTCTTTTTTGGTGTGTGTGCCTGTGAATGTGTGTGTATTTACTGTACCTAAGTACAATCTCGATGTTCTGCTTGGCTGGAAATTCTATACAAATATACCAGTATTTTCTAACCATTCTGCTTGATATTTAGTGTAAATTGATTTCTTTAAAATAAAAAAAAAAAAACCCACAACCAAAAAACCTCCCTAAAACCAAGATTTGTATATGTTTTGGCAAAATACTCTGCGCATACAGCTTAGAGAAATGAGCAGCCTTATAAAAGTGGTTAGCTTGATCAGTCTTAGAATACGACATGATAATTCCTCCCCAAAGCACCCAGTGCATTTACCCTGTGTTTTATCTTAACTTTCTAAAGGAATCTACTGTAAGCTTCCAACAAACCACATGAATAGTTAATAGTGAGCAATAGTTCCAACAAACGTTATTCTAACTAGGAGTCAGTCTATGATAGGTGGCCTGTCACAGTTATCCAAGTTGAAAGAGAACATACTGATCATCTGAATTTAGTTCTTATGTTGGCTAAGATTTTCAAAGTCGTCTAAGGGAGCTAGGCACCTAATCCTACAAAACTACACCAAAAGTTATAATTTTTCTTGGCTTCCTTTGAAAAACTCATTCTGTTTTAACAATTCAAGGCACTCTCAAACATTGTACAGCAGAAATAAAATGCCATAAAAGCCACAACAAAGACACGCACATACAGGGAGTTCAAATGAAAAGGAAGATAAGGAAACTATTTGCTGGAGCAAAGGGGGTGATAAAGCAGGTAATAAGTACAAGATGACCATAGGCAACTTGCCTCCATGGTCTGACATGAATGTTACATAGAGCTCCTGCCTTATGAAACAGTTCTGACGTAAAATGCAGTAAATATTAGTATTAAGATTACAAAACACATTGCAGAGCTATAGGAATACTTTAGTCAAACAAGGAAGATGCTTGTTAGCAAAATGTAGCTACACATTTTGTATATTCCTGGCTGCTTCAGTTGTTCTGAGTCTCCTAATGATACTCCTTACCCACCTCTGCAAAATGCTTTTTAGGAAAATTGATATGTAAATATTGCTAAATATTTTTTGTTCCACTGCTCGGTTGATTTCAAAATAGAGAACTAATAATGAGCCTCACAGAAAACCCCCAAGAGGTTCCCTTAGGCCAGGTGGCAGTTTATCTGTAGTGTTAGCAATCATATAGGATGCATTCTTCTTTGTTGAGGGATGGTAATTAGGATCAGGTGAATTTGTATTTTGCTTGCAGAGCTTTATTAATGTGAACTACCCTAAAAGTGGTAGCTCACATTAATAAAGCTGGTTATTTCTGGCTAATAAAGGTGGTTATTTCTTCTTAGACCTGACCTAGTTCTAATAATTTGCCATTCAAAAGATGCAGAACTTAGATCTTTGCAGGAAGTTGTTACAATTCACTGTGAACAGTGGCCTAAAAGGGTTGCTGTATGCTGTCAAATACATTGGCACAGTAGGGAAATGTGATCTTTTCTAAGGCTATTATTCTAATCATTTCATCTAGTCCCTTGTCCAAATATAATATGCACTGGCACAAAGTTAATTTATTTTTTTTTAATCCCTGCAACAGTACAAAAACCCGTGACAAAGCAGGGTGTCAAACGTGCTTTTAGGGAGTCCTTCATTGCCTGTTAATTGCACAATGCAATTGTGTCAAAGTGGTCTAGATGACATTGCTCTGCTGACTGTTTTGTGGCAATGTTTAATAGCTGGAAGGCCAAATGCAGTAGCTGGCATTCACTTTCAATATGTCTTAGTTACTGAGTATGGTTTCACATGTACACATTTCAGTCATGAACAGCTGATTGTAGCCTTCCGCACACTCTTGTTTCTTGGTTTTTTGAACTGTCTTGGCCCTGATCCTGCCAGAAAACTTCACCCTGGCTCTGCATGAGTCCCTAATGCAGTAGGAAGGACTTCAGCTGAAAAGCTTGCCAGGGTGCCTTCTCAGGCTTGTGTCCATTGCAGCACAATGGCCCCAGGACTAGCTAATGAAATTGTTGGGCAGATTTTAAAAGTGGTGTCTAAATCTTACAGGCCAAAGTCTGCCCTGGTCTTATGTCAGCAATCACACAAGAGAACTCAACTGGCTGTCCTTCTCCTTCTCCCTCCACTGCTCGTGAAGAAAAGGAACAAAGCATTAGTCTTTTTGCCACTCCAGAAAGCTGCAACGTCCCTGAAGGTCTGACATAAGAGATCCACAGGAGCAGACTGAATCACTTCTCTTTTCTTTTTCCATCCTTAGCTGGTGACTAATACTAATGCTGAGAGCCCCAGAGACATACACGTGCTCAGCAGTTGCTTCAGTGGGAGTCAGGCACTAAAAGTCACCAGCAATCCAGGCCCATGTACTAGCCCAGCATTTTGTCTTCAAAGCTCCTTGCAAACATTAATTAATCCTCACAACATTCCTGAGAGGTATCCCTACCCTTATTGTCCTGAAAGGAAAACTGAGGGAGATAATTAGAGCCTTGTAATGAAGTAAGGTTTGATGACCTGGAGCCCAATCTGCTATCTGGGTCAATAGACAGATTATGTCCTTGGACTGACTAATTGTAGGCACCTAATTGTATTAACGCACAAAAGCAGCAATTCACGCCATGGCAAAGAAATCATCACCCCCAGCAGTCCTTCCCTCTTGGAAAATTACGTCACCGCAGGACTCTGATTCATGATCCCTGTCAAATTTAGCTGTGGCAACTAAAGAAACTGCTGCCTCTACTCCTGTCACAGCTAAATCTGAACACCCCTACTCAGGAATGAGACAGCAAATATTCTCCCTTATTAAGGATAAAATATAGCATTGCACATTATCTTGGAAAAACACTATAAGCCCAGGACTGAAAGTGGATAATATCTTACCTTCAGCATGTGCAAGAAGATGGAACAGGTCACTGCCCATTTCTGCCTCAGTTTCTCTCTTTATATTTGCTATTGATAAAGTACAAGCTTCCCCTAATTCATATGCTTAAATTTTGTCTTCTTCAACATTATGAAGAAATTATTAGGACAGGACTCTAATGAGCAACTAACTGTTCAACTCCATCCTGAATTGGTGGACTGAACATTGGCTGATCACACAGAGCCTTGAAGTCAGTAAATTTTTTGGGAAAAAGAGGAAGCACCACTGTCATGCTTAAGACTTACTGCTGCTAGAGCTGATCTAAATTATTTCAACTGAGATAAATGGATTGTAATTTAGGGATTCTGTCAGAGTTTATTTCTTTGCTGATATTTTTGACTAAAAAAATCTAGTTTTTCAGTGGAAAAGCTGTAATATTTCCATGACAAAAGTAGGCAAATTTAAATTTTGAGCAAAAGAGAATGCTCTGAAATTGAATTCCGCAGATATGTGTATTTTGATTTTTTTGAATCATTGTGTTGTGTGTAGAAAGAGTGCAATTGCCTGAAGGACTAAAATTCACGAAATAGTTCTTATCAATAACTAAATGCATTCTCCTATAGGGAATATTGGTTCCATTATTACACATTTAATGTTGGGAAAAATCTTTTCAGCCTCAAGTGTTTAGGATTTGGTTTTTTTCATTATTTCCCTCTCATCCCCCCCCACATTACTGCTGTCCCAGAAGTTCATGTGTATTTTACTGACTTTGAAACAATGTTTAGGGACATTCCAAAGGAAAAAAAAAAAAACACAAACCCAAAACTCGGATGTTACTACCTGTCTTATATGCTGAAATGCAAAGCAATTGCATTTCATCAGAAATACATGTTTTCCCTCCCTCTATTACAGGCACTCCTCAGTATAAAAATTCCATCTGAAAATTTAGACAAGCACTATATTCTGTAGTCCTGAGATTTAACAGAGTAACACGATGAATTTCAGAAACATCAGCATAAACATGAATGCAGATTGCCAGGTTTTCTATGCAGCTACATCCATCCATCCAAAACTTTTTTTTTTAACCTACCTTGTGGCTAATGACCTCAGGTGGGAATATGAGAGTATTGCATTTTAAAAGCAGGAAACTTACAGACAGAAGCCAAATGTAGGCTTTGTGCTGTTCTATATGCTCTGAAGAGACAGATCAAAACCAGAAACTTAATCAGAACACCTTCAATTTATTTTTGCTAGAGTTGGACTCAGCAAAACAACAATTGCTTTTTGATTTTCCATCACAGAATTCTGACAAAAGCAAAATACAGTATTGGACACTGACTTCTAAAACACTGTAGAGACAGAGCATTCTGCAATTGATCTGTGCTCTTTAAGACAGGGCTTTGCTTCATTGTTCAGCTTGACACCACAGCCCTGAAGGAGGAGACTGGAGAGGGATCCACACTTGCTGCTCTAGCAGCATCTCTCATCCCAGGGGCCAGCAATCGCACCAACCTCAGGGGGCCCCAGAGCCTGTAAAGAATACCAGCACCCGCCAGCTAGCTCAAGGCCAATGTCTGCTAATGGCCAGCTTCATCTTTTTTTCCTCTGCTAAACTTTGCCAACCCAAGAAACTGTGGTTTTCAGGTTGCTCTGAGACCACATGGCTTTTACGCTTTGGGAAATAACTCCCTGATTGAGAATCACCATTAAAGATGGTAAATTGATATTGTATTAAAAATAGTAATAAAAGCCACTTACATAATTTTGCATTTTCATACACTTAAAGAATGTCAATTTATTGAAAAAAATAACAGTCCACTTACATCCAACAGACTGAGCCAATAATAATGATGTATTTTACAATGTATGAACTTTGCCATGTGCTGTAGAGGTATCAAAAAAATCAATACAACTAAATTGACAAGTTTGTCAATGATTGAAATTAATTTCCTTTCTTCTGGTGCTTCACTAAACTGAATTCCATAGTGTCATATTAATTAACATCCCACTCAGATGGTCTGCGTAGCTGGAAAACAACTAGGTTACCTCTGGGTGCATTCAGGGAAAGGGTCGTATTATAAGCAGATTAAGACAGTGGAAGGTATTCATATGTAGCCACAAATTATTTACTTATTAGTTTAACTGCAAAGACTCTTTGAAGTTATCGAGGTCAAAATTTCCAAAAGACACCAGTCATGCTGGATTCTCAGCTGGACTCTCAGCACCCACCACACCATTCTTGGAAAATGTATATCTGTGGCGTTCCAGAAAATCTGGGTCTATCTGGTGCAGAACTGCAGTATTTGACCAGAAGCAGGACATAAGACACAGTAACTCATTTAGCAAGTAACTAGCACACTGACTAAACTGGGCAGTTGTGTTTCATGGAACTCAGAGAATCCAAAAAACAGGAACAAAACTTAAACAGGGTTACGGAGGAAAGACTTCATAGTTTCTGAATATAAACTTATGGAGATGCTCGATTTAACACTAAACATACTTAAGATGAAGTTTAGAGAGCTGGAGTGCAAGCATTATGAAATCCTTCCTCTTACAAAGGTGAAAGGGATCGGGACTTGCATTTATGATATGCAGCTGTCTTGTATTTCTAGTCTTGTTTTGGGGGAGTGAGTGAATTTAATCTGAAAGAACCCTTGGTTTTGATTTTGGTTTGTTTTTCTATTTACATTCCAGACAACAAGGAGTATGGTTTTTTCACAGTAAATATTTTGTTATTTGCAATTATGTTTCTGCAGCTGAAATCAAGCAGCTGGATCAGAGACATCCTCTGGGATGGGTGCTAAGGATCATGTTTTTCACCTTGGTCTTTTGGGCCATGCCCTTAATTGGAGCTTAGTGTCCCATTAATGATTGTGCCTCCTGGGATTTATATGACCATTTCAGAATTGCAGTTTCTGCCTAATGTACTGCTGAACAACAAAGAGTCCTTGTAGTCATATCCCAAAGGTCCCCCTATTAAATATACAGCAGTTCTCAATTAACCTGATGTTTAAAAACCACAATAGCTCTAAAGGCTATCTGCTTAGGAAAGTCCCTGGTCTAAACTGATATCATTTAATTGTCCTCTAATGCAATTCAGTCCATATGCAAAGACCAGCTTGCATGTGACACTAATAGTTGACTTCATGCTCTGCTGTGACCAGGCTAACAGATTTCTGTACTCATAAGTATCAGTTTCAAGGCATTAGGATACTGAAATTAACCTTGACTGTGTCTCAGAGTTCACAGTATCTGCAAGTTTAAAGAGTAAGCATGAGTTCCTATGAAGTTTAAGCCTCTGCAGGAATAATATGTCACAGCTCTTTCTGTGAGATCAGGAGAGTGGATATGAAAAAATAAGATGATAAATTCACTAATCTCAGCAGCAGTGTGGAAAGACAGTGCTGACATGTTTCCATGCTCAGGAAAGTGAAATCCACCACCTTCCTGAAACACCTGTGACAAGCCAAATCTTAAAACAGACGACCAATTATTTAACCACAAAAATACACATACAACTATACTACAAAGTCAACTTGTCAAGCTAAAATTAGTTTTCAAGTAAGGAAACTTATGCAAGCTGTTATTATTTTTATATGCTCAAAAAAGAGATTACCTGACCTTCCTAATACATTTGCTCCAACCTCAGTTTCAAAATGGGCTGGTGACATAGCCACTGATCCATAGCTACTGACATAGCTGCTGATCCTTCGAATTTACTCAAGTGACTAGAGAGAAAATACGTAAGGTCTGCACAGGACCAAAGAATATGGCTCAACACCAGATATATATTTGCATATGTCTAGTAGAGGAAATTAAAAGCTTTCCCTTGTTGCTTACCTGAATTTCTGAGTTTTAGGCTCCTAGCATGCTCCTAGAATGCCTTCCTTGCTGGCTGATTCTCCAGGCTGTCCCATTTTAATTGGAAAAACGTATCAGTGGGAAGAAAAATCTGGTTCCCTGCAAAAAGCAGTACAGACCAATGTTTGCAAAGTTATGGAAGGGGGAAAAAAAACACAAAGGAAAACCAAAGACATGAAAGCAAACAACAGGATGTCAATGTTTCACCCACAACCCCATCATTCACCGGCACCTGGGATTTCTCTTTCTACTCACTGCTAAAAAACTTCCTCTGAGCTTTTAAAGATCAAAGCAAAATTTTAAAAACTGTGAAAGTTTTAGTAAAACCAAAACAAACAAAAAAAACCCTGAAAATTATCCTGTGGGAACACAATTTGTTTTCAGAGAGAAGGTTTTTAGCAAAAGAAAAACGACGACTACCAAGTACTCTGTCAAGGGAGAGACAGGCCTAGTGGCCAGGGCACTGTAATAAGTCTCTGGAGATCCCAGTTCAGAGCCATAGATTTCTTGTGTGAGCCCAATGCCGGAAACACCGGCTGCTAGAAGAACATGAGGATGACAATCTTTAATTTCCTTGAAAAGTTAAACTTAGCTTTTGCTAGTGAAGTATAAGTTTGATGATGTATGCTAAGGGAAGCAGATATTGGGGGAGGGGGGGGTGTGCTGGTGAGAGGAACAGAAATTACATTAGTTCTGAGCTGTGATCTGGTATATTTCTATGAATAGATTAACTCTGAAATTCACTCCCTTAAATAATTCCTTCCAGCCAATGGCTTTGGAGCTCTGATTCATCATCCCAAAGCTTTAACAAATGATAAGGTTAATGTGAGGTCCTTTCCCATAAATAAGGTCCAGCTGAGCACAGAGAGGAATAGGTTCTAGAGAAGGAATGACCTAGGCTGACTATAGAGACTGGGAAGTTACTCATCACTGATGGCTGAAAAGTACCTCTTAATGAGAAGGGGAGTCCAGGTAAAGGTTATCAGAGAAATTTCCCAGGATACCTCCAGGATCTCAAAAATGCTTTGATCTGGCTCCTAAACTGTTAAAGAACAGAGTCCCTCTCCAAAAAAATATGGGAACATCACTAATATTCAAGAGTTAAGAAAGAGGGGAAGGTATATGGGATCACTGGTGTGGTCTCCCCAGGGGACATCAGGGAATTGGGGGAGTGCATTTCTGCTCTGCTTTCACCCCATTTCCCTCCACTGCCCTCTTTCTTTTCCTCTTTTGCCCCTCCTTCTGCTACAACTCATCTAACATATTTTATCTGTTTACAGCTTGCTGATCCAATTCATCAACCTGGCAAGAAGAAGACATCTACCTCTTTTTGCTGAAAAGTTTTTATTTTTCTGATGTTTTACTTATTGAATCTCCTTCCCATATAATCAAATGAGATGAGCAGCAGAGGCATATAACTGGGGGAGGGGAGGGGGAGGAAGGGATCTCTAAGTATCAGCCATGGTAAACTGTTAGTCTAGCCTACAATGACATACAAAACTATGCCTAACAGCTCTCTCCTACTGAAAGGAGGTGGGCTTGCTCCCTCTCTTGGGTCAGTGGCTCTGGTATCAGCATGAGTCAATTATAACTCAGCAGAGAAATATCTACTTTTTGTTGTTGTTGTTGTTCTTTCCTGGTCTAGTTTCTGTAGATAAATGAGTTAAATTGACTAACTGAAGCACCCAACAGGAGCCAGACCCATCACAAGGTAAAAAACAGATGTGCAGAGCTGGGACTGGCTAGGAGTTAGGGTATAGGAGAGTTAAGCTCCACTCCTTGACAGTGATGATCTGGTACAAATCCTGGCCCTGGAAAAATGCCTTGGGACACAGAAAACCAAAATGACTCAAAGTTAATTCCAGAGAAAATTTTGATGAAGTTATAGCTCACCATTACCAAAAGAAGGAGGTCCCACTAAGCCAACTAACTTGCTGAATCAACACGAAACAAACCATGGGGGGAAAAATGGTTTTAACTGGCTTAAAGAGATGACTTAGCCCAACAAAGTATTCCATAATTGGCAAGCTAGTCCACGGGAGAGGACCAGAGTGCACAGCTCAGCATGAAAAGAACAGGGGACAAAAAAGGCAAAAGTTGTTGGTCATGGTTTACAACTTCACCTGGTGCTTTGCATGTTCACCCACCTCTTATCTGAATGCCTGCAGCCATTTCAGTGCATTTCCATTAGCTTCTCTGTGAGGTAGCTAAGGTTACTCATGTCTTGCAGATGGGGAATTGACGCAGAGTGCTCAAATAATTCACATTAAGTCACAGAGAAAATAGGGGTCTGCCTGGAATCTGAACCCAAAATTTCCCAAGTTCTCTGGTGTTAACAAGGATGAACAAGTTGCTCCTGGTTCTGAAGACCCCAATGAAGGCAATGAATGAAGGAGACAAATGATAGAACTTACACCAAAAATCCACCCTTACCACACTCCTCACAGAAGCCTTGATTGTTCAATATGTACTGTCCTCCTTCACAATGTTTGTATTATTAAACAAAATTTGTATTGTTAAAGATTTTAAATAAAGAAACTTCACTAAGTACATTGAGAAAGCAGCAAATGCACTTAAAGCAGAAAGCTGCCTTTATCATTATAATAATAGCACAGAAGAGCTTTATAAAAAAAAAAAACAAGTATACAAATTATCCGACATTCATTGCATGACATCCTGACAGCTATGTTAGTCCTGTTAAAAATATCCAGGAGGACGGCACATTGCAGATGGTACTTCATAATGCGTTCACTTAAAAGCAGTCATTCTCTACCTCAGAGAGAGCGCAGCTTGATGAAGGCCATAGGACACTTGGTTCAGCCAGTAAAAGCTGCTTGATGAGGGCGTCTTTATTTAGTTAGTTAGTAACTTATTCATTCATTCATTTTATGCAGGAAAATTTTATGAAACTTGAAGGAAAAATCATAGCCTTGCACCTTCTTTGTGCAATCCAGAATCTAGTTCAAATAACATCTGCTTCTCTGAGAATTACAAGTGTGAAAAATAGGTTAAAATGCCCTAGAGTTTCACCTCTGGAAACACGAGCTCAAACCTGACTTCCTATAGGTTACCAGTGAAATGATTGACTATTTGTCAGTGCCACAAAGCCAATAAATTACTGGGCAACCTGATAGGATTGATTGTCAGGAGATGCCCAGGCTGAGGTGTCTAAGGAGAACCCTACAAGTGACCTTCAGGAACAGTCCATCTCAAAAGCCTGCTCTCATCCCCATCCTGCTTTGCAACAGAAAATACACATTTGGCTAGAATATCATACAGGAGAATATTTTAATAAATACCAAGTAGGGAAATATAATTTTCTTAGCAAACAAGATGTCAACTCGACAGTACAAATGTCATGTTTGCATTCATCTTACTAAGATTTATACCTTTTAATGCTGGACTTTAAGAATTACACTATAAATGGAATATAATTTTCATATAAAAGGGATGGTATATTTTTAAATCAAGCCTGTAGAAACTCACTCATCAGTGGTTTGTGAAACTTGAGTACACTGATGCTTCAGTACTCAATTAATGTCAGGCAATATGGATTTCAATCTGGCTTGAAATATATTTAAACAAATGAAGTAGATACAAATGTTGGCTCTTTGGCCAGCCAGAGCTAAAAATCCATTTTCTACCCCATTTATAATAAGAAGTAATCTGAATGTAATTTATCTAAAGCACAATATATTTCCCTAATTTTTACATGTAACCATTACTTATAGTTTAAGTAATAGTTATATCCATGGATCTTAGTGCACTTAATTGAAAATGCATGGTATTAAAATGTAAGACTCCATCCTTCAAAAATAAAAGCATTATCCTAAGGAATAATTGAAGTGGGGGAGCAGGGGCTGGGAAAAGGCAAAGAGAACCTTAGCAAAAATCCTTAAATGCAAACATTTCTTCCCCTTTATGTTATATTAGGGTTGTGTTTGAATGAAATTAGTCTCTCTCAGCCCCATATTTCAGTTCAGATTACAAAATTCTCTCATCTGATTGTCACATTTTGCGCTGAAGTCAAATCCTTCTGCGGCAGAGTGACATGTCAAGGGTGACAGTGACAAATTGTCACTAAGTAAGGAATAACACATGACAGGGCGTTTGGCCATAATGAGATATATGCATGCCTCGAGAGCGTTTGCAGGCATGAGGCTGAAGGGTGATTGCTCCCAGCACTCATAATGTTGCTAGGTCTCATTAAGACTTTACATGCATTGGAATAGATTTCTAGTGATTAAAAGAAAAAAAAAAAAACATTTATGAATGAGTAAATCATGGCAGCAAATTTTATTTTTATTCATACTTACCTAGAAGTTTGTATGGCTTATAAGGCTGGGGCGAAAAAGGAGGAAGGGTCTTTTATCCCTCCTTTATATTTTTTATGCTACTGTCCATCACGGCAAAATACAAGTTCCATCCCCTCTAAATGAATAGCATCAGTGAAATCTTTGGCCTAATGGACTTGATGGTGTTCCCTGACATGTATTCATTTGTAGCCATAAACTCTACATGGGCAAGGTGTTACTCTTCAAATACATAAAGATTTTATTGATGTCCCTTTTTGTTGATGTGGGTATAGAGGTAATTCAGGTGCATGTCAAAGTTCACAGAAAGGTTTTTAACTTATCTTTTGTGATTTGATTTCTAATGACTTTTTAAACTTAGTACCTTTTAATTAATTATAAGCACAACCACTAAATCCTGACAGGACTATCATAACATAAAGACTTTTATGAAGAAGGTCAGACCTGCAGTTAAAGGGACATAGGAAGTCATATATTCAGCTCAGCCAGTGTCTCTCACCACCAGGGAAGGAAGAAAAGATGTTGTTACGGAGTTTATTGCGGTTGACTCAGGATTCAGGGCAAGATATAGGACAGTTGTTTGTGTAGAGAAAAACTTGAAGTTGGGTAAAGAGAAGTGGGTAGTAGCAAGAGCAGGTTGACTGACCTTTCCATGCCTCAGTTTCCTTGATTATGGAAGGCTGCCATGAAATTAAATTTCTCCACCCTCTGTAGAGCACACAGAGCTTTTGGGGCCAAGAGTCGTCCAGCTTCTTGGTATTAATTTCAATGTATGAGAAGTTTGCCACCACAAGCAATAGCAGTCAGTCACTTTCTCCCATTCAGGAGAAAAAAACTTATACCTTTTGTCTAAAAGTGAAAGCCAAAGTCTCATCCCATTCTCACCTACAATACATGTACTGTCTCATTTTGCTTTAAAAAATGAAGAGGTACTAACAACATTGTGGTTGCTCACCAAGTGTCCCAATATTTAGGAAACTGTAGTGATATTCCCTGAAGATTTTGACATTGAAGAAAGCTAGCGGGTGATGGTATGTTATATCTTTTGTCTAATCCATGGAGCGTTAGGAGCATCTTCTCCAAAACAGAACTCCCTCACCTCTCTGAAAGAGGGAAAGAACTATCATGACACACAGTGAAATGGAAGAAAGGATGGGTGCTTTGGAAGAGAGAGGAAAACAAAGACAGCCCCAAAGTCCAAAAGCTGAGACTCTGTCCCTGCTTGGATGCCTGACATGAGAGCACCTGCTTGGTAAAGCAAACTTTAGTGGCAAATTATTTTATTAGCCACAGTAATGCTTAGTATTTCTCTAGCATCTGTCATTTAAGAGCTTCACAGATCCTTCAGAGAAAAAACTCTTTCCATTTTGCTATCAGATATATGTCTTCATAAGCTACAGGGAAGTTATGGACTCAGCTCAATCCGTTACAGAGCAGAAATAGGGAAAACAGATCTCCCAGATGTAAGGAATTTTTCCAGCATGATATTCTTTTGGATATCCCGAACTTATTTCCCAAATCTCAATCACAATAATGCATAAAACCTGAACCAATCTTGAAAGCCTTTCTGTTTGGAATTGAAATAAAAAAAAAATTGGTGGGTGCTACTACAATTGCTAGAAATGAGGCAAATCAGAGACACTTTCCATTATAGAAAATAATTAGAGCCTATCAGATTGGCCTGAGGCCTCGGATTCAAACCCTTACTCATGTAAATGACTCCCGCTGAGGTATTTTTCTTCCTGCCAAGGAGAGCAGTTTGTGCCCTTACCTCTCATCCAGCAGGTCCCCAACCATACATCCCAGCCTCTAAACAGCAATGCCAATCACCAGCCTCAGCTTTCCCATTCAAACAATAAAGTCACAGGCCTCTTGGATCAGGAAACAACCCCTATGGCTGGAGCTGACAACCTTGGATTCATCGCTCTCCCAGCAATAAATGAGTTATGCAAGTACATAAATTTCAATTACTCACTGCTTTGGAAGGGGATTTCTGGATTGTATTATCTGCGGTTATATCCTTGGCAATGGGGCCACCCAGGCATTTTTCAAACAAGAGCGGCACCTGGGTTGTGGCATTCACTCGAATGGGCTGGTTTATGCTTGCAACTCTTAACTGTCCCACAGAAATATGTTTCACAGATGGGATGGTCATTGAAACAAACTGGGAAGTGAACACAATGATGGCAGTTTTATGCATTGGCAACTTGTCTGTTTTAATTTTAGACTTTCTTGATGGCTGTGTTGGCCCTTGACAGCCATGGCCCCCGGATATTGCAGAACAAGATTTTTTTTTTTTTCCAGATAGTACCATTTATACTTATTATATCATAACCTTCTACAAAGCATTGCGTTTGTTGCTGCTATTTATGGAGAAAAATTATGACAACGAGCCTAATTGTCGATTCGCACCCATGAACTCTAATCTGCTTTAGTATATTTTCGTTGTTGTTTGCATTACGCCTGTCCTGGTGCAAACATACAAGGGGCAGTCCATGTTGAGTGGAACTGAGTATGGAGACGTGCCCCAAAGACACACAGAGACTCCCAAGCTTTAGGGTGTCCTACCCTCCTGACCTGAGCACCTCACACCCTGAGGAGACAATGCTTTCCTGTGGATTATGGGGAGAACGTCAGCCTCTAGGAATTGTCCAGGTCTCTTGAGAAGTCACATGAACAGTCAAGAGACACGTTGTAAGCAGAATTGCATATAGGGAGCATGCCCAAATTTGTTTATATGCAGATCCGGGGTCAGGCCAGCTTGGACCCAAAAATGAAGTGAAGGCAAGTTCAGGATCCCACCAGAACTTTCCAGCTTCAAGAGTGTAGGATCTGGTGGATCCCCAAAGAGAAACATTAACACTGGATGTGGGAGGCCAAGTGCTTGTGGGGATACAGCCTGCTCACCATCTATCCCAAAAACCAAGAATACTAATTAAAGCCTCAGGGAGGTAATTGGACTCAAATAAATGAAGCTGCGGTAGCCAGAGAATTTTGAAACCGAGGAGATTGTGGATCCCTTCTCAAAGGAACGAGCAGAGAGGAAAGTGTGAGGGAAAAAGCAAACTGAAAGGACCACAGGAATGTGCATGGAGGACCTCAAAGTGTGTATAGATTAGCATTTTTTGAATACATTTGGATACCAAAATATACTGAACAAATGTGGTTTGGTTTCGATTATTGAACATTCCTTTATGTTGCCAAGTATAATGGAAGCTGCCTTCTTGTTCAAGTAGGGAATACAGAGATGGGTCTTAGTTAAGGTAAGCATTATAAACAGTTAAACAAAAAGAAGGTGTAAAAGACCAACATTCTGCAATGAAATCATTTTTCTTTTGCTGAGTGACTTTAAAACATGGCTGGAAAGTAAATCCTAGCCTCTTTCCACCTGATGTCATAGTTTCCCATTTTTATAGTCTATGGTAATTGTATAAAGCTTATACCGAGGTGAGAAAAGGCTCACAGAAAAACTCCACAAGTCCCTAAAGCCTCTTCTCCAAGGACTATTTCTCCAAGTGATACTGCTGCATTCACCCCATCCCCATTCCCAGACATGGATGCAACTACCTGGGAGGGGTGGGTAAGGAAAAGGCCAGTCTGCATAGCTGACGTTCCCAGGAGATTTACCAGTCTTGAAACTGAAGTTTGAAGTTAAAAAATCTGTGTTGTACATGGGAGGAGATTGGTCAAATAGACTGCAGTGCATTGTGGATCTTTAAAGAAGAAGCAGGCAGGCAGGACCATGTTATGCCTTGTCCATCAGCTGTGCAGTACCTGTCTGCCTGCCAGATCTCACCTGTCACTCTGCCTAGGGTGTGCTAGCTCAGCACCGCGAAGCAGGCAGCGAGGGGAGAAAGGAGCATAGCAAAGGACGCAGCAGACTAGACAGTGCCGCATTTAAGACTCGAAGTTCAGCAATACTCAGGGAGCTATGGCATTCCTTGTGACAGGAGGAAGCCCGCAGGCTTTTTACAACAGCGGTTTCAGCCAGACCAAGTCCAGGGGACAGGAAAAATAGTATAAATTGACTTTCCCACCACCTCCAGCCGAGCTTAAAAATCTGTTCAAATGGGAATTGAGTCCTGAGCCTTTCGACAGAAACCTCTTTGAGCTGAGAGTAAATGAGAAACAGTTCTAGGGTTGTCTCTTTTTTTAGTTTGGATGTGTTACTAACACAGTATAACGCTACAGTCAGCTACACATCATCCCAACTGTAAAAATTAAAAAGAGCTGTTGAATGTCAAGTGATGAAGCACTAAGTGTCACAACTTCAAAAGTCCTGTTTTTCTGGCAATATTTACTTATTCACATGACACATTAACATATGTAATAAGTACATAAAAGAACAAATGTCATATGGAGAAGAGAAGTCAATGTGTATCCATAATATAGTGAACAGTATCAGAAAAACCTTAGATGGTTTTAATTTCTTGACTCGTATACCTGGAGCACGATCCCTATGCTGCAGTAGCACTTTTTTCTTCTGTGGCTGTACAGCACCTCGCACTGTCAGGGTTCATGACTATTGCTCCTCTTTCCTGCCTCAACACACCTAACAGAAAAGAGTTTCCTTTTCGCTGAATTTCTTCTAGAGGACTTTCTGAAAAAAAAAAAGACATAGAATTATAAAGAAGAGCTGTTCTCTAGGAAGTTATTTTGAGCATCTTTAGCTCAAACTTTGCCAGCAAAGCCTCATCCCATCAGGTCCTTAACTCATATAAGCAGTGCACGTTATTAAGCCATGAGGCTGCCACAGGATTATTGTGTAAGATTATATGACCAGATCTTGAAAGTTCATTTTGTCTCGGCTTTTCAACTGGCATACGCTTAACTGCTTTGCTTGCTTCCAAATTATGTCTAATGTCCATTGCATGTGTCATATGGCAAACATCAGCCAGTTCTGTGAAAGCTGTTTCTGAACATGTTTTGTTAGGGTTTTTTTAAGGCAAGTTCATTTCCACTGCCAAATTTAAAGAATAGACAGCCTGACATGTATGCAGCATTTCAGCTTCACGGTCAATGGTCTTCATTCATTATTTGGGTGTGAAAATAAAGTGTAAGAAATGAAATGCTGCTACAGCCTTCCCTACATCTGATACTGGTAATCGGTTCCTCCAATAAGAATATTATGGGTTTGGTATATACGCAAAGAAAATAGAAACACAAAGGCAAATGATGAAAATGTATGAGCCAGATAAAAAAAAAAAAAAAATTTGCATTATATTTTAGGCTGGTACATCCTAGACCTAAACTCTTTTCTTCTCCAAAAGAATAAAGATTGTATTGATATTCAGCTACTAAGTTAGAACAGATACATGTTGCCATTTTAGACTTCTAAAGAGTGTGGAGATCTGTGGCTAAATAAATCTCCCAATTTTTAAACTAGCAGAACAGTAGCAAAGATGCTGACTATGTGCTGTTCATTATATAAAGTAATACATCTGACAGCTGAACTGAGACTCTCACTGTTACCTTCAAACTTGAACTTCGACTTGACCTAATCCCATATCAAATGATAACAGTTTACCATCTGTCCTTGGTCAGCCCAATGGAAGACTTCAAAGAATAGATTTAATGGCATATAGTTTGGCCTTGACATACAGACTGTATCTGTTCTTACTTAAAGAACAATAAAACCTTGTATTTCATTGCTTTTTTTTTTGCTTTTTTTTTTTTTTTAACAGATGGAGGGCTGGTGTCTTATTCCATTCTGTCACCCCATCTGGACGCCTTAAATGTGATACTAAGGGAAGCATGGGGTAAGCCCACCAAAAGCTCAGTTCAAGTTGAGATGCAGTGAGAAAGGAAAGAAAATAGACTGATACCTATCTCGCATCATGGCAAATTAAAGGCATTTAAGGCTGCCATAGGGGAATGCGGAGAAGAAATCAGCACTGACTCCTAAAATAATGATGGCAGAACAATGGAGCATTGGAGTGTGCTGCAAGCTCTCAGAGAAGTACAGATGCTTCATCAGTGACACCTAATTGAAAATAAACATTTTTGTCAGTCAGTTTACGTGGCACTTTGCAAAGCAGCAAACCGCAAGTCTAAACATCGCAGGAATCTCTCTCTGCTTACTGTTCCTCCTGAGATCTCACCTGGCTGAGTTTACCACAGGAAAATCTTCTTTGGGGAATTCAGAGAATGTGTTTTACTCTCACTCCAAAATTAACTATTTTGCTCTTTTCTGAATGAGCTCTTCGTTATAATCAAGAGTTTAAAAGGTTTTTGTGAAACACCCCAATGTTTCAATACAGCAATGGCATTTTTTTAACTCAGAGTAGTAGGTTCAGTTAACATTTTTTAAGGGATGAAGGACTACTAAAATCATTTAGTCTGAGCTACTATCCTTTTAACATAGGGCAAAGGATTGAACCCACTAATTCCTAAAGTAGAATATATTTTCTTTACTATGAACATGTCGTAGAGTAGTAGTATAATTATAACAAATACCGCACCAGTGCATGCTGACTCCTTTGTCTGCAAATGCTCTGCAGAGACAACTAAGGATGAGGTCTTCTCTTTTCACATCTCTGAAGTAACTAGCATATTCAGCAGTGCTATAAAATAATAAATAACAAATAGGTTTATTTTTAGTGGTCATTCAGGGTTTACCGTGGCCATTTACATATGTGGACCCAAGTTCCCTTGAATTGCAGAACAGTGAAGCAAAATCTTATCAATGGTGGTGTGCTTTCATGTTAAGGTGATTCCCCTGATCCTATAAGCAAGAGCTTCAGTCCCCAGTTACCTTTAACCTCATACTTTGAACCTAGTGAATCCTGAAGAAACTTGGGGGAAGAAATGAAGGATGGCAGGATAACTCAAAGGCACATGATTAACGAATATTAGGAATTCATCCCTATCCCTTCCTGGCGTGTGTATCCCTCTGTAGATAAGCAAAAGCAGTGTAATTCCCTTCTCTCCTAGCAAAGGATGTTGGATCAGTCACCACGGACAAAAATGCATCATAATGTTGTTATGTCAATCAAAACTTTGACAGAAAATGCCAAGTCCAGTGGCCAAAGCTTTGTGAAAAAAGAATAGGTTTCTGCTCAATGAATCTCTGCATAGATCCCTCTAATCATATTTGAGAATATTATTTACCAGGTGAACAAAAATAAAGGAAGAAAGGGAAAAAAATCAAATTGGTCCAGACCAAATATATTTTTCTGTTTTCTGTGACAAAGATAAAACATCTAATTGTGTTTGAAACAAATGGATTGAAACAAATTATTTTAGTAACTTCTTTTTTTTTTAAAAAAAAGCAGTGAAAATGCAACTCTAAATTGTTACCAAACTGCTGATGCCAACTTTCCCCATTTTCACCTCTGACTTTTATATACAAATTGCAATGCTTAGGTAGATCACTTGGAACGGAACAGCCCTGTTTTCAGTCTCCCAGGACAGCACCCCAGCCCTGAAGCAATAAAGCTATTTGAGGTATGAATCTCTCCTATTGACACTGTTCCACTTTGGGAAATAAGCATTTCCTAGATCAAAGACTGAAACTTCAGTGGATATCTTAAACACAAGACTGCATAATTACGTTATATAAAATATACCTAGCTTGAAAGCTCCAATGTAATCTCAGCTTCAAAATGCACTCTGGCTGGGGAGTTATGTACTCTTCTGACACACGGGAAGGGCTTGATTTAAATCCCTGTCGTCGGTTCCTCTGTGAGAGACCGCAGGACAGCGCTTCCATGGAGAGCAGCTCCGAGGAGCCAATTTTTCAGGAAATAATAAATGAACATGCATCTGTGTATGTGCTGCAAATTCTGTGCAGTCAAGAACTGGGAAAGGAGGATTTGAATGTGAAAACATCTGTCCTCTACCAGTACCTCGGACATTCAGCATGAAACAGGCCAGCCGGCACCTAAACACCCAAATCCCCAATCCCTGCCTGAACCATGAGGGAATGGCACCTGCCAGCATTACAAAGTGGAAATCTTCAGAAATGTGTTTGTTCATTGGTAAGGGATGTTTCTACCTCGTTTCCTCTAAAGGACATTTCTCCTTTTCACTAGCACACTTTTACTGGTGTTCTCATGGAGGTAACTAAAGTAGCCTGTCTGCTTTGAGATAAAACCTGCAATGATGCTGGGATCAGCACCAAACTGGGGGGAAAGAAAGCATTTTAAAGCCCTTTACCAAAGATCTCAGTAGGTCTCAAAGACTCAGTCTGCAGCTCCTGGGGTCAGGCTGGGGGATCCATTTGAAGGCTCCAATAAGGTAGCAAACCTGTTTTCTTAACGATCTGTCCTTTCTCATCTGCAAAGGGAAAGCAAGTCAAGTGTGTCCTTATACACTACTTTAGTAAAATGGATGTGCGGTACACACTTCATTACAACCACCATGGGGATTAAAAGTAACTTGAGCAAATGGCCCCAACTCCTTGTAATTATCTTCTGAAGACACCCAAAGACAAAAGAAAAAAAAAATGAACTAGCTCAAGGACAGAACAGTTTACTGAGGGACCGGTGGGCAGCTAACACAGGCCATGGGCTCAGCAGTTCCCCCCATGAGCCTGGCTCTCCCGCACAGCGTCCCGGACCGATGGCAGGGGCGGTGGGCCCCATGAGCCAGGGGAGTGTGCAGAGCTCCTCAGAGAAGAAGGAGCCCTTCCATGGATGTCTGCAGGACAAGGCTGAAAGGCATCTGGCTTTGTGTCTGAGCAATGCTGCCCTCCGATGGCATGCCGCTCAGCCCACTCACCTCTGTGCTGAGACCCCTCGGTCTCAAACAGTCCAAGAGGCCCCTAACCCCACCGAAAAGGCAGAGGAGGGGGTACGCGACAATCGATTGGTTACTCTTTCTGGCTCGGGGCCTCTGGCACATATTCCCAGATGACTGATCCAGCTGGCAGAGCCCCATTCTCCGTCCAGGCCCTTGTACAGGCTCTGTCCACAGCCCTGTCCAGCCTTCAGGTCCCGTGCCCCTCTGAAGTCTCTTGGCTGTGGAGCTCATTCCCCTGTTAACCCTTTCAGAGGTAATGCAACAGAGAAGCAAGAAGCTGAGAAGTTTAACTGAGAGCACAAATATTCTTTCAAAAACACACCTTCAAATCGTGACAAGTAACAGGTCTACAAGAAGCTCCTAACTAGATTTGTGTGCTCCCTTACTGCACTGGCCAGGGGGACTGCAACCCAGCCTGGGTCCTTAGGCCAACCCAGTACTGAGTCTTCTTCCTTCTGACAGAAGAGTAAGACCTCTTTTGCGTAAAGATTACTTTTCTTTTGAAAACAGTTTCTAGCTCCTTTCTTGCCTACTTACTAGCGAAGTTCCTCTTTGTTGCCACAAAGGGGCTGCAAGTGGCTGCAGCGTTGTCTCTGCAGACCCTGTTCATGGCGCATCTCTACAGCTTTGTGTGGACTCCCTTCAATACAATCGCTCAGCCCTGATGGCCCCTTTTGGGGTTTTCTCAGCTTACTAAAACGTCTTCCCATTACACCACCAGTCTCCACTCGAGTCAGTCAAGGCCTATTGTTTATTGGTGGGACCTGGCTTTAAGTCCTGAATATCTGTGAAGATTTGTTAAATAAATACACCACTTGTCTGAAATGTGGCACAGAAGTCTAAAAGCTTGGCGAGTAGTTCAACAACAACAGAGGCACCCATGTCTGAAATGACTTTTATGTGGACAAAGGCCCATGGCAACATTTTTGTGAATGCTCTTTGTGGAGAAGGAGGTTTGAACTGGGTACATCTTATGGGTTTACAAGCAGCTGCAGAATATAAATGTATAAGAGAAAAGAAACTATAAATTGAAGAGATTTAGCATGGTAGGGGAAAATGGCAATCCATGGACTCTGCTCAGCTCCAGCTGGTGCCCTGGATGATAACTGCATATTTTGTGCACTTAGTGACGTTGGTTGCATAAGGCGCTCAGATACATGGAGCCACTTTTAGCTAACAGGGAATACTCCTCTGCCTCTCCCTCAAATCCCCCAAATACCTGTGAAATCGTTTCTCCAGCACAGAAATAGGTCTGCCTTAAGCCACGCCAGCCTGCTTTCCAAATTCACTGTGGTCAGATCTCTGCAGTTCTGAGGCAAACCTGAACCTAGTTTTTACATAATAAAAAAGTAACTCACTTTGTGTTTACCACGTGCCTTCTCAGATGCTTCTCACATCTGGATTGTTTCCAGAGTACATATATCTAGTTTATATATGTTTGTAACTTTATAAAGTTTTAAAAAGCTTTGGCAGTCTCTCAGCCAGAGCTGTGATGTAGGTCTAGTGTGTGTTTATGGGGCCTAAGCTGAGTATCAAAATACTGGGAAGTTTCAAGTGCCTTTATGGACTTGCAGGTGGAGCTAAGCAGAAGCTGTAACCCAAGTGAAGAGGATTTCTTCTGTGTGTAAAAAACAAAGTTTTCCTACAACAACAAATTCCTGACTAAGCCTCACTGTAATCACATAAATCACCAGATCCCAGGCAGCGCGCTCCTCCCAGGGACCTGCAGAGCCACGCAGTTGTCTGAATGGACACACAGGCTGTCATCTCTCAGTGCCACCCAAGGTCTCACAACCCCCATGGCCCCTCTGCAGCCCACGCTGCTTTGCACATGACGAGAAGCCTGAACTTCAGGCCTGGACCACCCTCCAGCATGCCTCATCTGCCATGGTCACGGTCTTCCTTTGTCAGGTAGGAGGGCCCTTTGCATGACTTAACCCTGGCCTTGCTGTGCCTGAATCGCGGCAGACCCCACTGGCGAATGGGAGAAGGGAGCGTCAGCAAGTGCCCGTCTACTCTCGGATGCAGAATTTATCTTTAGTCTCAGGCTTTGGTCCCACATCTCACCCCCAAACTTCCCTGGGCTCCTCCTCAGTGGGTCCTCCTGCTCCCACCCTTGCTCTGTCCTTGAGGAAAGCCATACGCAGTGATACACTCCATTCTGTGAATACCTGGCAATTGGATCTTAGAAGTCCATTTCTGAAAAAACGTTACCGTGCATGATTGTACACTAGCCCCTATATGGTCTACCACATACAGTAATATTGTGGCTCTACTGGTTTTACCACCCCACTATGACATGCTCTTGAAACCTGATAAATAGCTTTTGATGGTAGGCCACAGCTGGCTTCAAGCAGGCAATCCAACAAGCAGTGGAGATTTTGCATATAAAGCTATTAAAACACGAGGTGACATGAAGGGTCAACTTCTTTCCGTGCTGCTATAGCAAGCAGTGAGAAGATAAAGACAGAACACATTTCTGTAATGAGCTAATTACACTTAATACAAAAGAGCGTGGGATGTCTACTCAGAGAAGCTGTATTCCACACTGGTGGATCTAGGAATGCTGGACACTGTAGTTTGCATTCCTTACAATACCTGAGCATCTGTTTCAAACCATTTCCTGACAATCTAATTTCCCCCTTGAAATTTCGGAAGATGTAGGCACCAGTTTTGTCTCTCCTCACTACCCTCAGAAAGTGAAGCACAGCTATTTTTACTAGCATTACAAAACACCTTCAATTTAAACCAAACTTGCATAAACAACGGAAGACTTTCACTGTTTTTATACATTATGCTGAGCACTCTTATCTCCCTTTTTGAGAAAACACCCTCTATGAATATATAGTTAGAATTCATCCCACAAACTTATGAACTGATTGCAATCATAGAATTACTAGAAAACTTACAAATTGTAAATAATTCTTTCAAAAGGTAAATATACCTAGTCTTTTACTAATGATGTACTAGCAGCTTCCTATAAAATAATAGCTTTCATTTTGAAAAGACCAGATCCTCAAAATGCAAAGAAAATATATAGCAGTTCGATGTCCTTACTTGTACAAAGTGGAAGGTTTCAGGAAAGTAATGGGAGAGATTGCGCTAATTTTTTGCAAATAATTAAGCAATCAGAATTTGCTTTTGCATAGGGTTCTTTGTCTATAAAGTGCAAAGAACTTCTCAGAAGCAGGCTATGAGTTTTCCCCATTTCTTAAAGAGAGGTAAGAAAGGCTCCAAAGCGAATCTTGTCTCAGCAACAGAGACAGACACTGAACCCAGCACCATGCTGACTTCCAGCACTCTGCTGAAGCATTAGGAAGTTTCCCCCAGGTAAAGAGGCAGAAATGTGCTAACTTCTGCCCTCCATAACACCAGCAGAGTCCTAGCATTATAATTAAGGTGATGACACAACCTAGTCGGTCAACCACCTCATGCCCGCCCAGGTACTTATATTTTAACTGTTAAAGGGCTTTGGGAATTTGGCAGTCACATGAATGCTTGGTTGGTGCAGCACATCATACATTTGCCACCTTAAGGTGATTAATGTAATTCCCAGCCCAGGAGAGGCCAGATGATGAGTTCAGTGCAACCCCTGGTATTTAAAAGCAACTGACCAAGAGCAATAATTGAGGACATACCCACACTACTCTTCATTTGTGACAGATAGATAAAGGAGTTTAGAGAAGAATCTGTATAACTTCCACTACAGATTGCTCCTTAGATTTGACTGAATGGACTGAGGCTGTTTTACTCCACAAAGCCTCCACAGGACATTAACATTGTACCCAAATAATTTAGCTGGACAGTGAATCAAGAACAAATGCTTTTCAGGACTTGTATGAAAGACCAGGAGAGGAAGTGGCATGGGCTGGCTGGGCATTTTATATGCAGTTTAGCACCTGAGTTAGCAGCTGAGCAAGCTGAACAGTGTTTCTGGTCCCCTGTTTCCCCGTCTTTAAAAGGAAGAGAGTACCTAGTTCCTAGATATGAGCTCCTCCTACTGAGGCTGTAAGGCTCAATGTTTGTAGAATAGCTTGGGATCTTTGGAAGAAAGATGTACGAAATCATTATTGATCCCAAATGTTTTGTATACTCTGTTGCTGCACTCAATAAAACAATCAGATGTAGAACATGTTTCTGCAAAGCCAGCATATAGAAAATTCTCTATTGTCTCTTTCTACTTCATCAAGCAGCCCATGGAAATCTTTAGGGTCCCTAGTCAATACTACTTAAAACATCAAGACTGATTTTACACTCCACGTTCTTTGTAATTTCTTTCTCTCAAACAGGTAGTATACTTGTGGGAAGAATGCCTTCCCTTCATAATTACAACACACAAAGCTTCAGACATGCACATTTCAGGTGAAGGCCTAAAATTTTGAAGGCTGTCATTATCCTTCCAACACAAAGAGACTTTCCTGGGGACCACTGCTTTTGCATGAAAGGATGTGTATTTTGTTTCCTTTCAATGTTACAGTGAAAGATAATGTCATGACCACCTCATAGACTTACTGGTAATCCACTTCATGAACAATCAAATCCACCTATTGCATAAGTGTAGCTTTATTATAATACAAGAACCCATACAGGGTGGCCTAGGAGCAAACTGTTTCCAACTTGTCCCTTCCAATCACTCAGCTTCCACTGCATGTCTCTTGGAGTCATAGGGCTAGCACATGCATCTTGACAGCCCTGGAAATTATTTGAAATCAGTTCATCGTATTCCAACCCAACACTTCTTCTGATTACAAAGTTAATAGCTTGAAATGGATATTCTAGAATTAACCCTGTGACCTGCTTAATTGGTGACAAAAAGAGCAGCAAAGTGTGGTGCAAGCGCCAGGCTGAGTGACAACGCCTAGTGATGCTTGAGGCTCCACTACTAGAAGCAATGCTGGAAAATGGAGATAATTGTAGATTTTTCATTTCTCCTTTTGGCCTGCAAAAGTTTGCTTTCCATAGTTGACTTTCACATGCTACTTATTATGGGTATTTCTCAATAGGAAAATATCAATGATGAGGCACAGTGATGCAGCTTGATCAGATACTTGGCTAATTCTCCACTGTTTGAAAGCAGAAGGGAATTTGTGAGAAAAGAGCATAGGACTCTTAGGACAGGTATTCAGAGCTGCCCAAAAACTACTTTTGGCCAGCAACTGAACAATTTACATCCAGCTCAGTAACAGATGACATTAAGTATTAAGAATTATTTCTAAGATAAAAAGGGGCTTTAAAATTTCCTTCTGAAAACAAACAAACAAACAAAAACCCCCAACCCCTGTTTTAACAAAAGGGTTGTACACTCGGCAGGTTTAGCTAGCTCACCGCAGGCTCAAATGAGCAACATTACTGGCACAGGAAAGGGGCAGGACGACATAACTGGGGAGCAGCAGAAGGAAATGGGACTGTGCTACTGACCCCATGTACCCATTAGATTGGCTTAGTTGTAATGTGAATCTACGCTCTGACTGATATCCAGCTTATCTATAGAAACGTGTGAGACAGGAATCAACCGAATGAGTCTCATTCTCCAAGTGTAAGACTTGACAGGTCTGAATGTGGGTTTTAAATGCCTGAACAAGGAAGGAAAGAATTCTGGTGATGAAAACTTTTTGCAGAACAAAAAAAATCCAACCTGAATCCACACTGTGTAAAACATTAAGGATGTCTTTTTATCTTTGGGAATTATTTTATAGTTAACTGAATAACAACTCTGAAAATAAAGCCTCTTTTTATTCTCTCTCTTTGGATTTGCAATGGGAAGGATTTAAAGCACTATATTTGATCCATTAGGTTGAGGAACTCACAATACTGTACATTGTTTTAGTGTACTAAATTTAGTTGACTTCTGTCTCTTTCAATTACCCTTCTAAAAAGGACAGGTGAAAAATAATGTCTCTCTCTATATCATTTGGTTTGCTGTTGATTAATTCTCTTCTAGTGCTTGCTTATGTTTTGTAGGGTAGGGAGGACAGAACAGCTTAAGGGAAGAAAAAAGCCTTAATAAAATAAAAACTCTTTTTCTGAGTTTGAGCTTGTAGAGTCTTCCCTTTCATATTTATACCTCATCAATAAAATGTCAGGATTGTTGATAAGGACACAAAAGCCAGACAGAGAATGGACTGAATCTTAACTTCGGTGAAATAGGCCAACTGTAAGAAATCCTGAACATACATAAAAATAAATTTCTACGCATGCTATCCTCATCGTTAATGTGAAGCAAAACTAAATACAAGTTTTACACAATTATTCCAATGACTTGTCCATTTTTGCCACAGCAAAGAACTGTAGAGGAATAGCATGCCCTAATTCTTAAAAGAACTGTGCTCCGCATCAGAGGTGCTCTTAGACATATCAGAAATAGCTCAATTCCATTTGGTATCACTTATGTGTATGCCCTCTGTAAGCTATGTACAACTCTTAACACCCCTCAACCTCTCAAAAGGAGGTAGAAAGTAGGCATGAATTCTGGGGCAGGTCTTGAACTCAGCTGCTTCTTTGCAAAGGATACAAGAGTGAGAGGCAAAGGGTTTCTGACTGTGATGTTCTCCAACCATCAAATGGTAATCAAATACTTTGATGAGGAGGAAGCAAAAAGATGAATGTACTTTAGCCATCTGTTTAAATTTCCAAAATAGTAATTGCTGAACTTGACTGCTCTCAAAAACCTTGTTCTTAAAACAGAAAGAAGCAGCAATGATTTGCCCTGAGTTTCTGCAGAGTCTGAATGATCAAAGATATATCGAAGTTTTATTCCCCCACCTTGTTTCAGTGCTCAGATTGGGCTGATACTCCACAAAGACCAAAAAAACCCCAGGCTTCTGGAGAGGAAGGAAGTGCTCCATTCAGAAATTCACTAATCCTTTCCAACCTTCCTGCTGGAAACATTAGAAAAGTCTACCTTACTCCATTTGATAGTGCATCATTAATTATCAGGATTAATCTACCACTAAAATGTAATGCAGAAAATTCAGCAGTGAACACGTATGTTTCATTGATTCCTCCTGAGAAACATGAAGCAAGAAATCCAGATCCTGTAATAAGACCTGGAAGAACTTATGATAGGATTGAAAAACTTTCTAGTGCATCCTACGACAGTGCTGGTGACAGTAAATTGGGTAGTAGACTAGTAACAAAGGCAGAGGTGATGATTAGCAAGCCTACACAGAATTGTTGGGAATTGTGACTTCCTGGAGACAGATGTCTGTGGAGCAGATATCCTGAAATCCCTCATCCCATCCACCCACCAGATTTTCCCTACCCTTCCCTTGATGAATGCCTTCTTCAGACATTGGGATGTCACCAGGAACTGGGGAAGAATGGATCACATCTGCACCATAGCTGGTACAAACATAAGTAACTGGCAATGCCTGTAAATTTTGCTATAAGGTATGTAGGTACACAAGTTTGATAGTCTTTTGTGGGCTGGTGGCTTAAATAACTTGCCAGCAGATCATACACTAGAAACATGTCACTGCTTGTGATACAACGGCAGGTGTGTTCTTGCCCGTAACTAGAATGCATCTATTAGGGCAGAGTTTGAAATTTACCAGTTCAGATAAAGATATCTTCTTCAGGTTGTGACAAAGACAGCAAAAGAGCAGAAATATCTTAGTAGACATTCATTTTTTTCTTTATGAACAATCTATTTAATGAATGTGGTTTCTTAGTTAAAGCTCCACTTTATGAACAGGCAGTCATTCTTAAGACAGAAAATGATGCAAGTCCCTTTGTCACCAGAAATTCAGATCCCTGTTTGGCTAGACTGATAAACTGTTGGGCACATAATATCCCCTGGCACTTCTCTAAAGAAGTCTTGCAGTTCGAAATAAAACTTGCAAGTTTAAGAAGTTGGACACTTTCCGTTGCTTGTTGCTGACCTACATGGGCTATCCATGCATTCAAGCAGGTTTCCACAGTAAACAAGCTCCCAGTGGAATGTGACATGATATACAAAAATCTTTGTCCATCTTCCAATCTAGACACTTGAGAACTCATGAGATAATTAGGGGCTTATAATCTATGCTGTCTCTCCCTTGGGGACCATTAATACATTAAGAAACCAAACAGTCGCAAAAAAACATACCAAGAAAATACATATACACAGAGAACTATCATGCCTACGAAGTAAAGGAATACTTTGGTGGCTGAACATCATACATCTGGATAAGATTGTTTTCCAGAAGAAATCACTTCCTCGGTACAATTTTTTCATTCCCAGTTTGATGGTCTTTCGGAAAAACTATTGGATTGTGGAAGGCAACACCATGATGTGGAAACACAGCAAACTGATGAGTCTTCGGATGTGTCTGTGGGGAAGAAGTAGAGGGAAAATGGATGGAAGGGGAAAAACAATGTCTGTAGTTCCTGTAAAGATCTGAGAAGATGCTATGGTAGAAGAGAGGAATAAAAGGAGAGAAATTAGGGGAGAGTGGAGAGCAAACCCTTCTCCACTATTTGTGTCCCCTTGAAGGCTCCCTGTAATATCACAGCCCCTGCCAAGCTGTGAAACCCAGCTGACCCACAGTGATCTAGTGGGTCCCCCAGTACCCGCACAGGACTCGCACTTCTGGTCCCAGGGCTTTGAACATTGCATGCGTGGCTCTGATTAGAACAGTGCATCAAATAGCAATTAGAGTTGTCTGCACTTAAAGGGGGAAGAATAGGACTGAAAGAGACAGATGAAGAAAAGACCCAAGGTGGATGGCTCTGGTTTGCTTTTTCCAGGCAGATATGATGAAGGGAAAGTATCAAGGCAACCACTGTTGTAGGAAAGGCCCACACCTTGAATCTTCAACCCCAGGCAAGAAGCAGAGAGCCTGTCCAGAACAGCAATCCCATTTCCTCAGCTACAAGCACAACGGTCTGTTGTGCCCTGGCCTGCTCCAATGCCTGCCAGTGCCTCAGGTCTGCTCTGGCTCTCCTCATTTTCAATGCTCTTCAGGGCAACGTAAATTTCAATAAGGCTAATAATTAGCCCAATGAAGCTAAGTAATTAGTCTAATAAAGCTAAACTACTTGTTGGAATAACCCAAAAATTCCCTTGGAAGGCAGAAGGAAGAAGCATATTGACATGAAGTAAGCTAATAAAAGAAAATTCATTTTACCATAGGCACTCAACATCTCACATTCTAGTACACCAGGTGCTATGCAGATGGGTAAGAAGACAACCACCTCTTGAAAGAGCTTAAAACACAGCCAACATGCAAAAACTGTGAAGAACACAGCAAAACCACAAACCCATTTCAATACATTTGTCTCTCACTCCTGCGGTTCCTCATTACCTCGGTCACAGTACCCTTAGTTAATAAGGAATATCAAGTTCAAGCATAAGTTCTGTGGGTTAGCTTAACAGTTACTGTGTTGCAGTGTGCAATTTCACTTATGAATTACTCATTCCCTGTTAGGGCCTCTCTTGTGCTTCTAACCCTACTCTTAAAGGATAGTTCAGCAGTGTGCTAAACAGCCAAAACTATCATTATCTTTCTTGCAGGCAAGGGGTACATTTTTAGAGGAACATAAACTTGATTTTCAGAGATCCTGGATACCTGCAGCTCTTACTAGCTTCAAATGATATTTTCAGCACTACCACCTCTGAAAAGTCACGCTGTCAATATAAACAACGGGAATTCACTCCCAAAACAGAATAGTTTCCACACAGAGAAAAAAGTATTCCGGTCAGATTTAGAGAAAACCTTGTGCTGCGCTGCGCTTATACCAGAAATGGATGACGAGCTTCAAAATTGTTTTTAGGAGGGCTTTGACTTCAGGAAGGGAAACAAGCGAACAAGCAACAGAGATAACTCACTGCCACACATGGAACCACCACGTATGAAGATCACAGGGGCAAAAAATGTTGCCAGTCTCTAAGGTGGTATATCAAGTGACACCTGGTCTGGGTAAGAGATGACTTTTAAATTCCTCCTCCTTCCAGGTTTGACAACACTGATTAAAAAAAACCCAAAGCCTATAAATTACTGATGATCAGCTCTGTCAGTGACAGAAGGAACTAGTTGTTAGACTATGTCCAGATATTTTCAGCACCATATTGTCTTCTAAATATGGTGCTGTTTACTGTATACCTTCCGCTATGGCTATCGCCAAGCATTATCAGAAGTGAGTCACGGATTGCACATTTGCTAGTGCAGATCCACCCTCACCATTCCAAAGGAAACAGCTCCATAATGAGAGATTAGGGAGAATGTAAGAATAAAAGCATTTTTATTTTTTATAGATATATCTGTTTTCAGAAAGGAATTCAGTTTATTAGTAAAACTATTTTTGTTCAGGTTTAGCAGCAGATAATTAGCTGGAGGGTTACTTACTTTCAAGTAGATCCAGTGTTCCATTCCTCTCCTGGCAGAAAGGAAAAGGAAAGTACCTTCAGGTTTTCAAGGCACAGATTGTGTATTTCTTGTGGTATGAAGTAATTTCTTTTAACATTCAGCTGTGCAATTCACCAATTCCCAGAACTGCATGTTATAGTTTGCATTCTGAACAAAGCTAAGTACCTTCCCTTCCAGGGCTCTTTTGTCTTCTAAATGCATCCTCCTTGGTTGTATTTCATGTTATTGTGTTCTCACTGCTTCGGTATAAATGAACATATTAATCCTTAATTTTCTAGTTTTCTTGCTCCATTTGCCAAGGAAGCATTCTTCTTCTCTCAGAAGCTGCAGATGCAGATTACCACTGTGCCAGCTTCTTCCTGTCTGGAGTGGTCTGGCAAAAGGAATTAGTTCAGGAAAGTTCATAAAAAATGCATGCTTTCTTTTCACTTCTACTGTACTTCACAGCTGTCTCGTTGTGTTCTCATCACTTTTCTTTCGAGTATACTTATGAAAAACCCATCACAGCTAAGGTCTGCAGGGTTGGAAAGCTGACCTTCCAAGACAAGGGGTAGAAATGCGGGAGGCAATCTTTCTCCCATCAAATGACAGTTCCTCCACAACTCTTCTACCCTTTGGGGTATCCTTGAGAAAATGCAAAACCTCAATTTTGGCTTGTTGTAGCATTCACAGTGGTGAAAAAAACGCTGTCAGGATTCACTTGTCAGCAGCTTAGGCAGTTGTGGAACTTGAGAGCCACTTGAAAATACTTCACGTATTTGTATGCAATAGACCTAAATGCAAGGGAATTAAAAACCATGCTTAAAGTCTGGCATGGAAGCCTACCTACATGGGCAGGATATGCTCCAGTCTGAAAGAAGGCAGGTTTTGTTTGGGATAAGATGAAACACAGACCACTAGAAAGAAGCACAAGTGCAATACTGCTGGTGACTTCATGTTTAAAAACATGGCGTGTCAGTGTAGAGAAAACTAGTCTGTAGCATCCAATTAGAGCTGTTGCATTTTTCAGAGCTGTCTGGCTTACTCTGCATCCAGGCAAAACTCAGTACACAGAAACACTATGATGTTCCCTGTTCTCTATATCCCTTCAGGAGAAAAGGAAAAAAAGTCCCAAAACTGTTGCAATAGAGGTATCACCCACAGAGATAAAGAAGGCCTAAAATGAAGCAAAGAATTCATGGAATCACATTTCTAAATCTTCAGCTGCTCAATCTTGAAAATATCAGGGAAGAAAACTAAACCGCATGCAAGCTAGCATGCAGTTGATAAAGCTATCCACAAGATCCCGACTAGGCTCTAGGAATTCCCAAATAAGTTGATTCCACCTCACCTGCTTTCTCCCTGCCTGTGAGAAAGGACATCGTGAAAATCAGTCCTCAGACAGATAAAACAGATTCCTTCTCCCTTTGAGTACTGCATCATTGCAAAAAGCCCAGCACCCCCAAAACAGCATGGGAAGCAAAGGAATTGGCACCTACTGCCACAGAGCTTTTCCAATCAGTTTGATGTTGCAGTCCAGCTACAAGCAACAGGATTCAACTCATGTTCAGTGAGCATCAGCTCTACGTCTTGTTTAACAATGGAACTGGTGCACTATGGAAACTCTAATTTAGATGTCCCACTATATATGACGGTAAAAGCATATATATATACCGGTTATTCAGACAATCTGGGGTTTGCCTCACACCTCCTACAATGAAGCTACTGATACTTATCTATCATCACACATACAGGGCACTGCAAAGCATCCTCGAAACAACTCATCAGCAATTGGGAGACTCTCTATTAAATCTGTAGCAGTATTAACATCTGATGTCTTCACAACAGTAAAGATTTTTTTTTTAAAAAAGCAGAAAAGTCTAAGAAAGCCATTATTTGTCACAGGATGACTCAAAGGCTGTTAATCTCCTGTCTACACCTTAAGAAAGAAAAGAGGAGAAATATCTAATTTAAACAAGTGCTACTAGGGATAAAAAATTCAGACTGATGCTAGGTTAAATTACTTGGGAGGCTGAGGTATCCAGCCATGGTCTTCAGTAAAAAAGAAAATTATAGGGTCTATCAATTAGAGAAGCGGTGCTCTGAGCCTATGTGCTGGCATGCTTACAGTTTTTTTAATGTCTGGCAGGATGTTTTACAAACTAAACTCAGCAAGATGACAATTGCACCAGAAGGTGCTTCAGATGGTTTTGCTAATAATTTTGATCAGCTGAAATGGAGAAAAACATCACTTCGTTTATTTGGCTTTTCCAGAACCTGTCAAATCTGAGCAGAACCATTAATTGCCCCCTTCTGCATCTCCCCCCCATCTCTCCCACCTTCTTCCAGAAAAGACACACTTCAGGTTTGTTTTTTTTTTTTCTAAAAGTATTCTGCATAATCAGCCTTTGTTCCCAAAACAAACTTTGGTCATTCTTTGTGCACTTCCTTTGCTAGAAGGAAGTGCCATTTCTTGAGAATATTCATTGGAGGCTGGTACTGCTACTGCTGCAAACATGTAAGTGCTAACCACCATATATTGGCTTTTGTTTTAATAGCCTTTTAACCAACTTTGTTAATGGACTGAATGCCATTTAGATATGGAACTTGGCTAAAATGTAGCTTCAATTGGCTATTAAAATTTAAGAGCCAACTAAGATAGCTAATTACAAAAAAGCTCCAGTGATAATGCTAAGCAGAATTAGTAATAGCAAATGACAGTCTGTCTAGTCTTATTCCCAAAGGGAAAGAAACTCTTAACTGAGAAGTCAACCAGACAACGTGCAGAAAACCTAATTGCATTACTGGTATTATGGCATCCCAAATCTGGCAGCTCACTGGGACAAAACAGTGAGTAAAGTCTGTCAAACTACTCAGGAAAGCAACTGACCTCCTTCTTAATGCTAGCTGCAACAGATATTGGGAATTATGTTATTATTTTATATGAACTTATTGGGAAATATTCCCATAAAAATTATCAAATCAGTACCATCTAAAAAATATCTTATACCCATCCTGAATTTGATTCTCTCTCCAGATATTTTAGATTAGGGAAAAAAATACAATCTGCCTGCAAAATGTTCAAGCACTAGAAGAAGCATTCTATGCTTCATTATCAATATCCTCATTACACCATCAGCTGAAGTGCCGACTAGTTCTCCTGTGAAGATTTATCATGTATGGTGGCCACTTTGAAACATAGGTAGCAGAGTCTTTAACATTCCCTACTGAAGTGTCTCCCTGCTGTGCCTGTAAATGTCAGTCCAGTTTTTTCACGGCTGTGCGCACAGATTAGAAACAGCAGGAGAGCTTGGGAGTATGACTACAATACCAGTAAGGACACTTGTCTTCATGGCACTGCTCAAGTGATTCTTGGAATGCAGGACCCTGCTGTTTTCTAATATTTACACACAACTGGAGTCATCAAGAGTAGTAAATGCAGTCTAAAGGCAGCTTGCTTCTTTCGTGTTAGGGGCTTTACTTTCAAATGGGGATGTCAACAAAAACCTGCTACATCCTCCGCCTCTTACAAAGTGGTGTATTTCCCCATCACTGTTTTGCAAAACAGCAAAAACACATGTGCAAGCACATACTGTATGCAAGACATACGGTAGTAGTGCAGCTATTATCGCAGCCTTCCACTTGGCTCATCCTGACCATCCCACACCTTCAACATCAATGCAGTTTACAGTGAGCCAGAGACATTCTTGCCTGTGAAGATGGTAGTTTTGCACAGTCCCTTGTGAGCAGAGACAAGCCCTGAAACAACATTCACCTAGAATGGAAAGCACCCTTTTTCTTCACAGAACACTTGCCAGTACAAACTTTTTCCAGGACATTTTTGCGGTGGAAGAGGTAGGGGTGGCTTATGAAATCTGCACCTCAAAACATTTTCAAATATATGGAAATGTCTGTGTTTGTTGCATTTGGCTTTGGTAGTGTCAAAAGAAAACACACTCCTTGAAAACTTGGAAAGTAAAGAAAGGAAGTTTACCAGTAAATAAGTTACTAAAAAAATTAAAATGTCAAACAATAAAGTACAAAAGAACGACATTGAGTATGCAAGACAAGCAAGAGAACACACTATGCTTTCCTGACAATAGATCTTCAGAATAGTGTAAGATACTTTTTGAACAAAATGATTAAATGAAGTCATTAAAATGATAGTTTGATTTGAGGAGTTTTAAATATGAGAGGGGCTTTAGCAGTCCTATTTTTACATCTGAAACAAAGAGAATGCTATGCTTAATGTCGTCAGCCACACTTTGCTGTACAGCAGTCAGAACAGAAATGAGAAAGCACTAGATTTTTTAAATGTTATTCCAGTTTTATTTCAAAACAACCTCATCATTCATTCAACTTTTTATGCTACAACATATTTATTTCAGTGAGTAGCTACTCAGACATTGCACAAGCAAGCAAGCAGAGCACTGGACATTCACACAAATGCACTACCCATTGGCTCATATGGATTCCTTTTGGTTTGCCAAACTTCATAAAGCAGTCTCCCTGGTAAGAATTATGTTCATGACCTAATTACATGCATTTTTGCAGTATCTAAATAACAGATAGTGGTATTTCACACTGAAATTAAACACTGCATTTTTTAACTTACAACTCTGAAGAGAAGACTCAAAGCCAAGCAAGGAAATACTTTTACGAAAGGTTACATGCTTCTCAACTATTAAAAAAAGGTAAACCATTATTTTGTTATGAGAAGCACATGAGTCAAGCTTTCACTGGAACTAGATACTTTACAAACTTACTCATAATTATAACTTTTCTAGCCTTTTCACTAATATAAAAGAAAACCTGGGGGGGGGAATTGAGAATGGGCATTGGATTTTAGTTGGTTCTTTTCTTTGCCCTGGGCCCTATGTCTGAAATTCTGGTCTCTTTCTTTCCAGAGAAACTCTGAATAATTGGAAAAGTGATACAAACACAAATGCTGGGGGGGGGGGGGGAAAAAAAGGGGGGAGTTCACTACCTGTCCTCCAAAGAATTCTTTAAACTTATTTTATAACAAACTAGAATGGAAGGATGTGATTTTTGTCTTATGTTCTCTTTTTTAATTCAAACACTTGAGAAATATTTAAAAGATGTCTCTACCATTTCAGACTTCATCTCAGCATATATCTAAGTGACCTCCAATAAGACTTTACTCAAAATTAGCAGAAATCAGATGCCACACCACTGTTCCTTATAAAGTACCCATAACGAAACTAAATAAGGCTTTATTTCTACATTATAAAGCAGAAAAAAGCATTTTCTTTTATAGTTTGCCTTTAAGACATGAATTTGTGTAAATAAAGAATAAAAATGCATCCTCACTTGGCAAATTTTGCATTAGTATTAAAGTATACATAAATTATGCAAATATTTTAATAAAACATTTCTTCTTCAAAACCAGGTACAAACAGCAGTCCATGTTTTTACAGGATTCATCATTTAAAAAGGAAAGAAAAAGATTCCAGTGCTACAGTAACTGAAAAAATCCCAGAGATGAGCCAAAGAGCAACTTAATTTGTTGCTCCATCTATTATTTACTTCTGGACTCTCCTTCTGGTTGCTGTGCCCTTTTTGGGTTTTGGTGAGGTCATCTTCCGGGTTCTGGTAGCCACTGCGTCTGCAATTCAAACAAAAAAAAGACAAGACTTTCTATAAAATAAAACATGAATTGGAGAAATGGATCACAAGAAAATACTTGTAGTTTTTAAGAGGATAGATCAACAGGGGATGAGGGACACATGACATGGACTCAGAAGAATTCACCACAATTTCTGGGCACGGATTTTCTCCTGAGAAACATATTGTACAATTCAATTTCTCAAATAGTAGCATTACATACAGTTGAGCCAATTTAACAGCTCACATCCACTAAAGCATGAAGAATCAGATCCTTTTCAAATCCGAAACTCCTCCTTCCTCCCCATGCGCCAACTTTCAGTTCTATGATCCCTCCCAGTACTAAGCCATTTTTGGTGCTCTTTGGACCTTGTGCTAAGCTGATCCAGCTCCGCAACCTGGCAAAAAACTTTTTTTTGGTCTAGTATTCTCATAGTTTAGTGAGTTGCAGCATCTTAAAGCATTCTGAATGGAGCTTATACAAGGGAAGGTGGAAGGCACACAGGTAGAAAAAAGGAAGATTTTTCTTTGGTAGCGTCGAGCTGTTAAATCAGCTCACTGTCAGTGCAACGTTACCTACAGATTTCAAGCTATTATTTGACAGTATTTTATTAACAAAGGTAACAAATAGTGCCATCTAAATAAGATTCCTAACAAACCTGGCAGGCAGCTTGTTCAGAGAGATCATACTTAAATGCAATAATAAAAAACTCCCTGCACTTTGATTCCTTCCTGCTCACTAGCAGAGAAAAGGGAAAAAAAAACCACCACAGCTCATTTCTGTGAATCACATTCAACAGTAGCCACTTTGAGAAAAAAATTTTACATATATAAAAATTGCTACCATTTTCACAAATGCAATAACAATGAAATGTTTTTCATCTCCTAGTCATGGTTTTTTTTTATTTTTTAATCCTGACTTCCTTCTTGAAGTCAGTATGCCTAAATATTTAAGTCCTTGCTTGTAAAACTATATACAACTCTACAGTTTCTGTAAACTTCTTAATCAGCATTACTGACAAAGAAAAAAAGGTAAAATTGAGTTTCATGGAAGTCCTTAAGAAAGAAGCTGCTTGCATAAGACAACAGCCTTTGAGCAGTATGAGTCACTGATCGTTCAAGCTCCATAAGTAAATCTGGGGGAAAGCAAGGAGGCAGAGAACAATGCAAAACAAACCAAAATAGTCTTGAGTCTACCCAAAACCAAAACCACACCAAGAAAAGCAATGAACTATTGCAAAAAGTTTTGCTTTCATGTTTGTTTAATTTTACATAACTTAATTTGCTCTTAAAATGTTGATTTGAAATTAAAAATACCAAAACTAACTTTGAAGCATTTTTCCATTCTTGAAAATGAAATGGAGAATGAAAAAATATTCTTGTTCCTTTTTTATCCAAAAGCATTTGCTGCATCCAACATAAAACTACAAACAGATTTTTGTCAGACAATACATCTTCCTTTGATTAATAAATCACTTTAAAAAAAAAAAACAACGGATAGCTCTGGTGATAGTCTCTTATTGAGCAGAGCAGCTTTGTCAATGAAAGATCTCTTCTGGCAAAACACACACCCCCCCAACTGCTATGTAAAAATCAAATCTGTTCTGGGACCCTTACAAGTACTGGTAGCTAAAAGCTATACAAGCAGGTATCATAAACTAAAGTAGTAACTTAACTATGTAAATCATTCCTTCTCCCAGGTAAATTCTGGTTTATCTTCAGAATTAGTTTATAGTTTTCAAAGTCAGCTACTATAATTGCAAATTCTAGCAACAGACATGTCTTGTGACTTTTCAAATTGAGTAGTCTTAGTGGTATGTAGACCAAGTTATCCTATCAACTGCATGAACTGTACCAGTTCCATCCTTCCTGAGATTTTTCCCTGGAATTTTTGTATTGCAACAGAAAGCAGAGAATGATCAAAGTTATCTTTTCAAGAAAAAACAATAATCTGACTTTTTTCCCTTTCATTAATCTTCACTGGTTTTGACTGAGGTAACTGTGACTTTTCGTCTCATTCAACCATACACTGTATAATCAAATGCTGCAAAGACAGGTCAAATTCATGTTCTATTATCAGAAAGACTGTCAATATGAAAATGATGACCTTAGGTAGGAAAATACTACAGATGTTTGTTTATAGAGAAAAAAAGAAATGAGTTATCAGATTTTCATGTTTGTATTTCAGGAATGTAGTATTTCATGGAGTCACGGACAATACAAGCAATTGAAGCTTACTAATTCCTAATTCAGTAAGAGCTACTCATTTCCAGCCCATGCTGGAACACCAAAAAGGAGAAGAGCTACCCTGCCTTCAATTTTTCCTTTATCTTTATTGCATTAATGAGTTCTTTTCAAGGCTTTTCTAAACAAACCACGATCATGGAGAATCTCTAAGTGAATCATGACAAAAAGGAAAAAAAGTCCTTGTCATGGTTCTGTTATTCATAATTTCAAACTTAAGCAGCAGAAATATTCTCTTAAATTATCTGATTAAGTTAATTATGTTAAACTCAGAATGACTGTTCTCAACCCATGTTTAGCTTCAAAGTTTGCAGCTATTTCAGAACTGAAGGTCTTCTGTACCGAAAAGCTTGTCCGCATTTTCAAAATTAGTTAGCCTGATAACTTATGTTGCCCCCTCCCCACAAACTTTTCTTGTGGGAGAAATGTCAATTCTGTTTCTGAAAACAGGAGAAGTCCTGTGTGGGCAGCACCAAATGAGGACACAAACAAAGCTATCACAAGCAAAGGAGAGGGTTTTTATAAAGCAGATTAAACTGAATTAGGTTGAAACAGCAATTTAAATGAGGAAGAATTATATAGGCAAAAATAAACCAGATGGTGTCACTGCACAGCTTGTTTTGAGACTGGAACAAAGTTCAGCAGAGGCATAAAGAGTCCCACAGGCTCTAGAGGAATTATTAGATAAGTTGACTGTGCTATCTGATTCTATCCATGTAAACAGTATTATAAAGCAACTTTCAACTTTACAAAAGAAACTCAGCAGTACTGTGTATAGTTTTGGGCTCTATCCTTCAAGAAAGTTCTGAGAAAAATGGAAAAAAAATCAGGAGCGGTGATCATGGTTTCTAGCTCTCTAACAAAAAAAAAAAAGAACTGAATTTAACTAGTTTATCTGAAGAATGGAAAAAAATGGGAGAGAAATGTGATGGTGCAGCCTTTTGTACTCATCAAATGTGCAAAAGATTGCTGCATAAAATGAGAGCAATTTTCATGTCCGCAGTGGAATAGGACAACTAATAAGCTTAAGGAAAATTCATATTAGGTACTAAAAATATCAAAATAAAATACTCCGCCTTATCAAACCCTTTTTAGTAGTAAAGATAGTTAAGTATTACAAGTGGTATTGACCAGGGATGTCTTAGAACCTTAATCATAGAGGTTTTAAGAGAAAATATTGGTATGTATCAAGATTAAAACAGATGTAGATAGATAAGCCTGTCCTTAGGCTGGTGTTTAGAGCAGATCACCTCTTGATGTCCCTTCTCATCTTGTTTTCTGATTCTACATACACCGTTTTAGAAACACATAAAAATTTCATGAATAAGAGAAATAAAACTGTACTTGAGTCAAAAAATGAAAGTTTCTATAAAATGACAAAGGTTCCTTTGGTAAAAATAAGCAGTCATCAGAGTCCCAAGTTTCCCATTTAATTGCCTGCTTTGATGGAAATGAGGACAGTGAGATATTCTGAGCATGAAAACACAGCTACTGAGCAGATGAAACCAGGTATGGTTTAAGTGTTAATGGTGACTTCTAGGTTACATCATAGGCTAGAATATTTGAAAACAGAACCACATACAGATTTCAGATTCTAGGCAAACATCAGGTAAGTGAAAAACATCTAGCAGCAGGCAGGCTAGAGATTAGCAACTGCATCACTTGCATATGCTGAATTTACACCTGACAAAGACTGAGTATATGCCAGTCTCTGCATAATGGCTGAAGAGTTCCAGCAATTCTAGTCTATGCAAGCTCTTAAACTAGACTTGTAGTAATCATCATTAAACAACACAGCTAACATCTTTCACCCTCAAAAGAAGCACATGCAGTCAAGTATGTTGACCAGACACAGCAAGGTTTCCTTTCTTTAAAAAAAAAATCTAATGTGTGTGTGCGCATATGTGCATAATCTCTCACACACATTTGGCTATATGTTTATCTCTTTAAGAAACAAAGGTCAACAAATCTGGAAAGGTGGACCATGTGGTGGAGAGTTCTCAAGTGGTTTCTGGAAGAGATGTTCTCAGACTAGTCTCCACATACATGGAGCTTAATCATAATTTCTGTATAGACACCCAGTGTGCCACAGCAGGACAGTCTTATGACAGAACTGACATTTCTTTAATGCTGGCAACTTCATGCCACATATACTGAATTGCCACAGTTAAGCCGAGAAGTGATGAAGTTGACACCCTAGTCAACTAGATATGATCTTGCATATGCCACTATATCAAATCTCAGTGCAATAAATTAATCCAAGAATACGTTTTGTTACTAATTTAAGTAACTAATTGTAGACTTGTAATTTCCAAAGGAGACAAATTTAGGACTGTCAGTTCTTCAAAATTCTTCCACTGGCCACATTATCACTTTTGTCCTGCAAAAGGTGCTTCACTCATATTTCAGCTGTCTTTAATCATATCAAATAACCAAGTCATTTTGCTGGATGGCTCCCTAGGAGATGTTTTTCCTTCAACTGCCCCTTAAAAGGGTTCTACAATCATCAAACTGAAAAGGGAAAACAAGAGAATGGAACCCATACAACTGCTATTTACATATGGAAGGAATAAGAAAAAAAAAAATAGCATTGAAAGCTGAAAGACTACACTCAGCATTCAGCTGCAAACATCAAATGGGAACTGAAGCCAGGCTGTGCAGTATTTAATGAGAGTTAAGCACCACACTAATCTACCGTTCTCAAATCAGTTTGGGCAGTTTGAATATGGTGCCAAGGAAGAGCTACTTTTGAGAAGATGAAATAAGGAAGATTATGTAGTCCTCCGACAAGCCCTTTCCCAACTCTGCCAAGGAACCCTGCACAGATGATAAAAACCTCTAGTGTAACACTTCTCAAACAAGAATTTTTCAGTACTTTGAAGGATGTTGAAGCAAATGCAAGGGTGACAAATAGTAGTTTTGGTTAGTTGGCTTGTTCTCCTTTCTCTGCAGTTCCTTTCTCTACAAAAATTCAGAAATATAATTCAGAAAAAAGAACAGAGAGACCAGAAGAATGGAAATATGAACTTGAATTCTGGGAAATATTATGATTGCGGGGTGGGGTTGAGAGGGAAGAAAGAACGTTTGTAGAGTTATGGGATTGGGTTTGGCTTTAGGTACTCTGCTCTTCCAAGTCGTCTGTTTCATGCAACAAATGAAGCCAATGCATTTCCATATGATAATATGGAGAAGCATCAGGACACAAGAATGTATTTTTTGATGACTTTATGCCTGTGTATTTCCTAAAGATAACATCAAATGTATGAGTGTTCTTTTAAAAATTTTAACATAGAATTGCTCCAGATAAAACAAACCGATTTACTTTTATTTGTAAAAATTACTTTACTGAAGACATTCCAAAACACAATTGTATACACACACATATAAATCAGTAGTCACATGCAGCATGTGTTTAAAAATAGCCCTCCTCTCCACCACACAGCGATTTGCAGGAGGAACAAAGTTTAATTCAAATATATTACTTGCAATCTTGAAAAAGGTTAGTTCCCTGTAAAAATCTGAGTCACTGCAGTACAGGTTTTTTTTCTTTCCTGTAGAAAAATTTCACTCACAAATTTTATATGAGTTTGAATTGCAACACTTGTTCAGCATACTGCAATACATCTTCAGGTCACAGAAAAACAACAAAAACAGAGACATCACTTTTATTCTTAAATTATTTAGTTCTACATGCAAAGTCATTATACAAAACATTACCCCATGGAAAATTTTCCTCAGAAGGTTTTTTGGTTTGTTTTAATTTAATACTTTTTATTAGCAGCAAACACAAGAAAGTTCCATGAAGTGTAACAAGGAACTTAAATGTATTTACATTTTAAATGTGTTTAAGTGCTAGAAGCGGTCTGAAGAGATTGTACAGAAATAAAATATAAAGGAAGACTAAGCAAAAACTGTGTTCAAAGCAGACACAAGGAGTAAAGAGGAACACTCCCATACTTTACATCTTGGGCATTAATTTTGTCTCTTTATTATTCTAAGTGGCACATATTCAAGGTGCTTCTCAGTGAATTTGTCACTTGCAAGTTCTCAGAGAAAACCATTATTCAGGAAGAACCACAAAGATATATTTGTTTTACATCTAATTTATTTTAGCCTTCCTACTCATAATATTTAAGTATCTTTATACTTAAAAATCATCTCCTACCACACCTCTGCTAACTTAAATAGCTTTTGAAGATCCTCAATTTTGGCGCAGGCCATAAAAAGACAGATTATTTCATATCGTGTTTGAATATACTTAATGCAAAATACAGAAGCAAATTTGTCAATATTTCTGACAACTGAGAGCAGTATTCCTCTGCTCTAAAACCTGAATCTTCCCGTTAATTTCTAGATACAACATAGCAGCACATGCTTTTAACTTCTAAAACCAGATCACGTAACTCTCATACTAGACCATTTAACTTGCAACATTCCTGAGACAGGTAAGGGAAGGCTAAAAATGGTGCAGAAAAGGACAGATCTTTTGGTGACCAGAGATGGATACACTGTTTTAAGTCTAATACCCACTTATTCCTGGAGTCTGTTACAGATACTAGTCAATATCAAATCCTTCACAAGAAGGAACAAATGAAACACAGGCAATTAGAACTATTGTACAGCACTGGTCTTGCTGAAAGTGTTTGTATTAGGGTATAAAATTAAGAGGTAAAAATCTACCTATAATGTGGGCATTGGTGTAGAGTAGAAAGTAACAAGTGGCACCATAAACAAGCTCAAAAAAAAGGTATGATTTGCTTTCTCTTAAAGCTTGATGACAAGGCCAATAATTCTCTAAATATAAAAATGAGCCTCAGTGTAGATTTAATCCAACATTAAGTAATAAATCTTGCTTGAATAAAGAAAAAAAGATTTCTAAGACAATAACCCAGATACTGATTTATGCAAAGCCATGCAATGTAAATAAACATAAAGCTAAGTACCAATTAATTGAGAAATACTATTAAACCTCCGTTTTGGAATACCTTCTAACCAATCCATCAGTATGACTGTTTTCATATCAAAGCTGTTCACATAGTTCTTTATTTATACTGGAAGAGTAACCAAAGACCCCAGTTAAGGCCTTACCATGCTAGATGCTATCCAGCAATACAGACATGCACAATTCCTACCCCTAGCAGTATTGACTATTAAAAAAGTACATCAAAAAAATACAGTACTTTCATTGTCATGTCTACTTTAGTATTTCTCTCTACACTGTCCCAATTAATAAACCCCAAAATTGTTTAAAAAAATTCACAATAGAAAATAAAAAAGGCTGGTGTAAAAAAATTCTATTCTAAAAAAATTCTGTATTTCTGTAACCCAATCTTCATCAACCCTGAAATTAAAGAAAACTGCCAGTGGTAGAGGTTTTGTCTCTATTTGTAGCTTTGAACCTAGGATTATTTACAAATTCTCATGAAATTCTTATTTTTTCAGCATTTATGCCATTTTCAAAGTTCCCTATACTAGCTGCCTATTCCATACAAACTGATTAAAAATAAGCATATTATTCCTATTAATATTATGCAGTACACCCCTGCAGAAGCGTTGGTGGATACGTACAGTGTATGCCAAAATTTGATATTCTGCTTTAACAGTACCATCCCTTATAAGCCTGTACATTTTACTATCGTACATGAAGGCAGCTAATAATGAAAATGGAGCTGTAACAGAGTGTGAAAAAGACTTTTCGTTTAAACAGAAATCATCTCTTCTGATAGCATTTTTCCTGGTGGAGAGACATCGACTAATATAATACGTCAACATCATCCATATTACCTTAAAAAGGACAACTTAAAATTCCAGCTTTCAGGATATGGGTTCCAGTTATCACAGGAAAAAAAGAGGAAACTGATAACATGCTAATTTAAATAAAAAACAGTTTAAGAATTCCACAAAATTTTGTACACCTTATTTTGGAAGTACAACACAGCTTGTTTTTTGAGGGCTTTCTGAAATTCTGTTTCTAAAAAGAAGAGTCTAACACTCTTGCTTGCCAGCTCCAGAAACACTGATGGCTGACATGATTGAAAGAGATGGCCTTTACTGAACTCATCTGAAGTAGCCACAGCCACTCTTATGCTGAGAACAACCTGGAGGAGCAGACGGAAGAAGCAAGAATTTCAAGATGCCCATCCCTTCTTGGTGCCGTTCTTTCTTCCTCCTCCACCAAGCCTGGGGGCTCCCCAGCCTCAGCAATAGCAGATTTCATTACTGGCAGAGTCCCTGTAGCCACTGAGCACCCTGGTGTACTCAAACTGCTTGCTGCACAGCTGATCAGGATCTTTTTGGGCTGACTAATCTTTTGGACTGGATTAGACAAACTGCATAGTCAGATGCGGTTAATGCTGATTAGCTGAACAACAAGAGGCTGCATGGCTCTTCTTGCCATTATTCTAAGTCCAAATACTCATGAGATGTTATTTGAACACCTTAAGAGTAACCCCTGTCTGGCCATATTTATCCCCTTTTAGAAACCAATAAAATAGCATTTCAAGAACTTTAAAAATGTTCCTGTATGACTAAACTTCAATTTCTACAATTAAGAGGTATCAAGACATTACCCATTTTACTGGACAGTCAGCTTTATCATATTTTTTTAGTCACAGGACTAATCACATAACAGAGAAACAAGTCCATGGTAACATAAAACTAGTCAGATTTGGAAACGCAGTTTTGAGTATTTCTATAATAATCAGCTATTTTCAATTTATCAAAAGCATCAAAATCATAAGATTATGAAACAGTTGCCCTTTCCTTCAACACAAGATTTATGAATCATGTAATAAGTGGTAAAGTTTCTAATTCCAAATTTGGAGAGAACAAAATGAGTAAGTACACGTATCACTTTTCACCTGAAATAATTTTATATACTCCCCCCACTTGGTATTCATTGAATTGGGTAGTACAAAAAGGTGAAATTAGAACCATTTCACCTGTAACTCTATCGAATTGGCAAGAAGAGGTTTAAATTTAAGCTTACGTCCATCACTGATTTTAACCACTGGATGCTCAAAATATATATAGCCTCCCAAATACCTTTACTTAGTCTGAAAAAACTTAGCATTTACAAAGCTGATGCTACCGCTTGGATTGCAATTCCTCAAGTTCTTTTTCATCTCTATCTATGAGAATTTCAATCTACAATCCCAGGAAAAAAGTAGTATAATATATAATATAAAATGAAAGTATATTTCGCTCATGTGTATCAAATCACAACCAGAAAATAGTCAGCTGTATTAAATATTGTTATAAGGTCTTAAATAAAATCTAAAATGCTAAAACTATGAATAAACATCAGCATCATATCAAATAATTGTATTTCCTTGAAAGAAAGTATAATATAATTAACACTTTTTCAGCCACTGACAGACTAGAAAATTCATAATAAATTGAAGTCAATAATTCAAAAGGCATTTAAGTAAGAGAAATAATCACTGATTTTAATGATCAGAATTCTGTAATGTGAACAGCTGAAAATGAACAAAGGAATGTCACCTTCTGGAATAACATTAGCTTAATTACTTGTAGTTTGCACCATACTGTTTGAGTAAATATACTAGGGTAAATCCATAACTTACCAATAATATTACTGTCTTTGGAATGTTACATTTTCCCAACCTGCCATACTCCTTCATCAAACCTTTTTTAAACAAGCGGATTTGTTTTGGGGTAGCCTCCAGCGCTACTGCTTTATTATTTTTAGACTACTTGACCATGGACAACATCTGGTCTTTTCCTTAAAAGTCTGAATCAAAAATTATTTAGGAAAAATATCTTTGTAATTACTTGAATTCAGTTCACATCTACATGAAGGAGTTAGAAGATTAGATCCAGAAAACAGTTTGACTGGACACTCACCATAAGCTTACCCTATACAGATCTACTGAAGATTTTTATCTTTACTAAAGATAATCTTTACTAAAGATTTTATCTTTATCTACTTTATCTGTCCGTAACTTCTTCCAGACAACAGTGAAACTATGCCAAATTATCTGAAATGTAGCTTCAGCATTTTCTATCCTTATAGCCAATCCTTTCCTTGACTTTAGATACACTTGCTTTTGGAAGCTGCTGCTGCTAGCTCCTGGCTTTAACAAACTGTGATGAAGAAGTCCTGAGGAGTCAGCATATTCTGACAGTGAATTGGACAAGACGGAAGGACAAAAATGAGAATGGAGGAGAGAATGAATGACAGCAAAAGAACAGGGTGCAACCACTAATTTTTATCACCTAGCATTTCTACCAGCTTAGGCAGCATATAATTGGAGAGTATACCTTTCTTACACAGAAAGTTCAAATATTTCAATTTTATTAGAGTTAATCTAAAAAGAAATTATGAAAGATAAAAAGCACTTGAACTGCTAAAGGTAAACGGTTGTATTGGGTATATGTGGCCATGTGGCAGGGTTTTGGTAAGCTGGGGTTGGCTACAGAGGTGGCCTCTGTGGGAAGAGGCCAGGTGCTGTCCTGTGCCTGACACAGCCCATTCCAGCTGGCTCCAAAACAAAGCCAGTGTAGGCCAAGGTTGAGCCCAACTTGTTTGTGGCACCTCTGTGAAAACATTTAAGAGAGGGTGAAAAACACTGGACAGGCAGGGGGTGGTAGTGCGGGGAGGAGAGTGAAAAACAGCAGATGGAACACCAAGGTCAGAGGAGGAGGTGGTGCTCCACAGCACTGGAGCAGATATTCCCTGTAGCTCATGGAGGACCAGGATAGAGCAGATATCCCCTACAACTCGTGGGAGAGCCCACACTGGACCAGATGGGTATTTCCTGAAGGAACCGGAGCACATTTTTTTCCCTGAAGGACTGCAGCCCAAGAGAGAGAGAGACCACACTGGAGCAGGGGAAAAATGTGAGGATGAAGGAGCAGCAGAGAGAAATGCTATGTACTGACCATAACACACTTCCACTCCATGCCCCCTGCACTGCTCAGGGAGGGGGGTAGAGGAGTCTAGAGTGAGGAAGTCAAGTTGAGCTTGGGAGAAGGGGAAGGGAAGATGTTTTAATATTTGCCTTTGTTGTGGTTTAGCCCTAACTGGGAGCTAAACACCATACAGC
>NW_009189470.1:0-7663 GCF_000690835.1 Fulmarus glacialis
CCCCATGGTCAAAGAAGCCAAAATTCCTCTCGTCCCTCATCGTAATCCTCTTCTTGCACAGTGTGCAGCACACAGTCAAACTGCTGACAGCAGACCAGGCAGGCAGCTTGCATTCTGGACACCAGCCTTATACAGCCCAAGCAGAGGCGATGCAAGCAGAAGCCCACAGAGGTGGCGTTGTTGACCCTGCCCAGGCAGGGTAGATGCCTCCCATGGACATGCCCAGGTTAGCTGGCTTGTGCTGGCTGTGGCAGAGGAGCTGCTGTCAGAGGAGCTGCTGTCCTCTGGAGAATACTCCGTGCCCACCATGTCCTGCAAAGAGAGCTGTGAAAAGGTCCTGCCCTTTCCTTCTGAAAAGACCAGAACTGTGGGGAAATCCCATAAGCTGTGGCTGTGGGCAGCTAAGAGCCTCCCAAAGGGTCTCCTGGAGAGCTGCAGAGAAGCAGCAGAAGCCCTGTCAGCCTGCACAGCCCAAGGACTCCCCTCCACACCCGCCTTCCTCTGCTCCCCCAAGGCATGCTGCCCCCACTATAAGAGGAGCTCCCAGGAAAAAGGGGCTGCCTTCACTCAGCACCCAGAGCTGCTGCTCTCCACTCAGCCAAGGCGCCAAGTCCACAGCCCTTCTCTACCCTGCAGGCCTTGCATGCATGCCCCACAGGTGCCCTGGGCAAAATGCACAAGGCCTTCCTTGTGCATTCAAAGGCAAACGAATGGAATGGATCTAGGTGGGATGGATGGGGAAGGGAGCAGCATGGAAAATAAGAGCAGGAAAATGACAGGGTCATTGGTTCGTTCCAGATGGAAAGGACACCAGGAGGGCCTCAGTCCTGCAGTCCTCCAGCTCCAAGCAGCACTGGCTAGGAGGTCTGACCATGATGCTCGGGGCTTCATACAGTGGGGTCTAAAAAGCCCCCGAGGAAAAGGACGGAAACCTGAAATAGCATGGCTTCACATCTTAGTAGCCACTCTTGGAAGGAGTGTGGCTCTAGCAGGGGCAGATGTGAAGACAACTGCAGTGTGGGAGGAAAAACAGAGCAATCCAAAGATCCCAGAAAGAAATCCACTGCCCGTCTGGTGCTGTGACCCACCCCCCCAGAGTTACCCTAGTCGTACGAGGCAGACCCTGTAGTCCAACAGAGCACGCCTGTTTGCTGTCCCCACTGACTGAGGAAGGAAGGGGCGTAAGATGGTGCTGGCAAGGAATAAGCCTTTTCTCCAATTTTCAAATCAGAGCGCCTGGAGAAAAAAGAGTGATCTCTGTTTAGGGCTGTTCTTGCAGCCTCCTCTGGGGCTCAGTCCCAGCCTGTAATTTTCTTGGAGCGGATCCTACGACAGAGAGTAGAAGACTTAACCATGACTACAAACGAGAAATTCAATTGGGGTCTTCCCACCAGGTCTGCCCCTATTGGAGCAAGACCTCTTCTTTATACCTGCTACCACCTCCATTTCTCCTCTTCTCTACATTAGCCACTTTCAGATAGCATGCAAGTGCTGTGCAGCAGCCTAAAGCCTTGCAAGGAAAGAACACCTGAAATGGCTTATGTGTGAGGACACTGACAACAGCCCAAGGCTGGATGGCACTGGCTGAGAAATGCAGGACCTTGTTAACATGCATTTCCTTAGGAAGTGCCCAACAGATGGGCAAGGAGATGTTCATGAAAGTACTCACACGAATGGCTGTGCAGGTGTGCAGCATGTCCCCCTTTGTCAGGGTGACTCGGTCCCTTCACCAGCTGAGCACTGGAACTTGCAGTTTCCTGCAACAATAGCATCATGCCAAAAAAAAACCAAAAGAAAAGCACGCCAAAGGACACCTGCAGGACACTGCACATTTAAAGCTCCTTTGTAACTGGAGGACGTGGAGCTGCCCACCTCATGAAATTCCCTTCCTGGGGGACTTGTTCCTCAAAGAGCTACACAAGCGAGCTATGCCATGCCTTGTAGTGCCGAAGAGTACATCTCCAAGCACAAAGGATTTTGCAAATTCATTGCTAAATAATCTTCTTCTCTTACTATGAAGAAGAAAAGAAAAGGATGAGGTGGGAGCGACACGTATGGAGCAAAGACACAAGACCAGCCTCCTCCTGTGAATGCCCCTGTGCAATGTCAGTGCAAGGCAGATGCACAGCCAGTCCTGTCTTTAGCTGTCTGGAGAGGACCCGCTCTCAGCCCTCAACACCAAGGCTGAGCCCAGCTCCTGCAACAGGATGGAGTAGAGACATTTCCCCATTCCCCTGGGGCAGCTGTCCCCAGTGCTCAACAGTGCGAAAGACAAGATGCTAACTGCAATATGACTTGCTTAGAAGAATGAATACTACCTCAGACTATGAGCTTTGGTCGATAGGACCCCAAGACCCAGCCTAAGCCAGCTCTTGCCAGCTGAGAACACCCCATACCAACGATAACACAGTGGAAGATTTCCCCTTCAATGAAACCAAGCATAACCACGGCCAGAACCACAACCGACCAGAATCCAGGATAAATCCTGCCACCTGCACAGGACATCGGTTTAGGACAATGAAGATGAACACACCACTAATCACTAATCTGTACCACTTGCACGGGACAAGCACGTACTGATCCTGCACAGGACAAGTGCATACCGATTACGCAAGCAATAATAACTGATTAGCCCACTCCTTAACATGAGTGATTTGATTGGTGTACACAACTGCATTGTAACATATATAAACCCTGCTTTCCTCTGTATCAGTGTCCTCCATGCATTAGGCCGGAGCACCGCTATGTGCATAGCTGAAATATAAAAGAATAAATTCCTTTGGTAATTCTATGCTAAGCATCCTTGCCTCCCTTCTCAGATGGCGAAGAACTGACTTTTATAGGCAACAGGAGGAGTAGGAGCAGGAGGCAACAGGAGACAACAGGAGGAGGAGGGAGGAGGAGGGAGGAGGAGGGAGAGGAGGAAGAGGCCACAGGAGGTAACAGGAAGAAACAGGAGGAGGCAATAGGAGCCAAAAGGAGGAGGAGGCAACAGGAGGCAAGAGTAGGCAACAGGAGGAGGAAGAGGAGGAGGAAGAAGAAGAGGAGGAAAAGAAAAAGGAGAAGGAGGAGACAACAGGAGGCAACAGAAGGAGGAGGAAGCAACAGAAGAAGGAGTAGGGAGAAGGATGGAGGTGAGGAAGATGCAACAGGAGGTAACAGGAAGAAACAGGAGGAGGAGGAGGAAGCCACAGGAGGCAAGAGAAGGAAGAGGAGGATAAGGCAATAGGAGGCAACATGAGGAGGAGGCAACAGGAGGAAACTGGAGGGAACAGGAGGAGGAGGAGGAGGAGGGCCTGGAGATAAAAGAAGGAGGAGGAGGAGGAGGCAACAGGACACAACAGGAAAAGGAGAAATAGAAGGCAACCTGAGGAAACAAGAGGCAACAGAATGATACAGGAGGACAAAAGGAAGCAACAGGAGGAGGAAAAGGATGAGGAGGCAAAAGGAGGCAAAGGGAGGGGGAGCTAACAGGAGGCAACAGGAAAATAAGACAAGGATGAGGAGGAGGAAGAGAAAACAGGAGGCAAGAGGAGGCAACAACAGACAAAAGGAGGAGGACGTAGAAAAGGAGGCAACGAGGCAACAGGAAGAGGAGGAGGGGGAAACAGGAGGCAAGAGGAGGCCACAGGACACAACAGGATGACAGGGAAGAAACAGGAGGCAACAGGAGGCAACAGGAGGAAGAGGCAGTAAAGCAGGAGGAGGGAACAGGAGGCAACAGAAGGTGGAGGAGGAAGAGGCAAAAGGAAGCAACAGGCGGAGGAAAAGAAGAAGCAAGAGGAGGCAAGAGGAGGCAACAGGAGGCAACTGGAAGAGGAGTCCATAAAGGGCAACATGAGGCAACAGGAGGACACTGGAGGAAACATGAGGAGGAGGAAAAAACAGGAGTAAACAGGAGGAAGAGGCAAAAGGAGACAAAAAGAGGGGGAAGTAACCTGAGGGAACAGGAGAATGAGAAGGAGGTGGAGGAGGAGGAGCATCAGGAGGCAAGAGGAGGAGGAGGCAAGAGGAGGCAACAACAGACAACAGGAAGAGGACATACAGGAGGAGGCAACAGAAGCAGGAGGAGGAAAAGGCAAATAGGAGGAGAAGAAGGAGGAAGAGGCCAGAGGATGCCACAGGAGAAGGAGGCAACAGAAGGAGGAAGGAACAAGAGGCAACAAAAGGAGGACGAGGAGGAGGAGGAAACATGAGGCAAGAGGAGGAAGAAGAGGATACGTCAATAGGAGACAACATGAGGAGGAGGCAAAAGGAGGCAACAGAAGAAGGAGGGAACACGAGGCAAGAGGAGGAGGAGGAGGAGCAACTTGAGGCAACAGGAGGAAATCGGAGGAGGAGGAGCAGGAAAAAACAGGAGGCAACAGAAAGCAACAGGAGGCAAGAGGAAGGGAAGGCAAGAGGAGGCAAAAGGAGGCAATAAAAGGATGATGAAAAGGAGGCAACAGTAGGGAAAAGGAGGCAACATGAGGAGAGGGAGGAGGCAGAAACAGGGGGGCAACAAGAGGCAACAGGAGGAGGAGGAGGAAGAGGAAAAAGGAGGCAACACCAGGGAACAAGAGGAGGAAGAAGAGGAAGAGTGGAAATGGGAAGCAATAGGAGGCTACAAGAGGAGGAAGAGGCAAAAGGAGGCAAAAGGAGGAGAGGCAACAGGAGGCAGTAGAAAGCAAAAGGAGGAGACAGGGGAAGGAAGAGGATGAGGCAACAGGAGGTACAGGATGCAACAGGAGGAGGAGGGGAAGCAACAGGAGGGAACAGAAGATAACAGGAGGAGGCAAGGGAGGCAACAGGAAGCAAAAGGAGAAGGAGGAGGGATCAGGAAGCAACAGTAGTAGTAGGAGGAAAAGTACACAGGAGGCAACAGAAAGAAACAGGAAGTAAAAAAAAAAGGAGGATGCAACAGAAGAAAATACGAGGCAACAAGAGGAGGAGGAAGAGGAGAAAGAGGAGAAAGAGGAGAAAGCAACAGGAGGCAAAAGGAGGAGAAGGCAACAGGAAGCAAAAGGAGGAAAAAGGAGGAAGAGGAGGTAACAGGAGGCAAAAGGAGGAGGAGGACAAGTAGGCAACAGGAGGCACAATGAAGCAACAGGAGGAGGAGGAGGAAACAGGAATCAACATGAGGCAACAGGCGGAAGAGGAGTAGAAAGCAACGGGAAGCAACAGGAGGCAACAGGAGGAGGATGACGAGGAGGGAGCAGGAGGAAACAGGAGGAAAGGGCAACAGGAGGCATCAGGAAGCAACAGGAGGAGGAGGAGGATTCAAGAGGAGGCAAGAGAAGGCAAGAGGATTCAGCAGGAACAGGAGGCAAAAGGAAGAGGAGGCCACAAGAAGAAACAGGATGAGGAGGAGGAGGCAATCACAGGGAACAAGAGGAGAAGGAGGAGGCAACTTGAGGCAAAAGGATAAAATAAGAGGAGGAGGAGGAGGGGTTAAAAAAAGGAGAACACAGGAAGCTACAAGTGGAAGAGGAGGAGAAGGCAACAGGTAGCAACAGGAGGAAACAGGAGGAGGAGGCAACAGGAGGTCACAGAAGGAGAAGGCAACAGAACGCAACAAGAGGAGGAGGAAGAGGATTCAACACGAGGAAAGAGGAGGAGGATGAAGAGACAACATGAGGAAACAGGAAAAGGAGGAAACAAAAAGAAACACAAGTAGCAGGAGGAGGATGTGGACTAGGAGGAGGAGGCAACAGAAGGAAACAGGAGGAGGAGGCAAACAAAGGCAAAAGGAAGCAACAGGACGGGGAAGACACAACAGGAGGCACCAGGAAGATATGGAGGAAAAGGCAACAAGAGGCACCAGGAGGAAGAGGAAGAGGAAGAGGAAGAGGAAGAGGAGGAAGTAACAGAAGGAGGAGGTAACTGGAGGCAACAGGAGGAGGAGGAGGCTACAGGAGGACACAGGAGAAGGAAGAGGAGGAGGAGGAGGAGGAGGAGGAGGCAACTTGAGGCAACAGGAGGCAACAGGAAGCAACGAGAGGAGGAGGAGGAGGCAACAGGAGGCAACAGGAAGCAACAGGAGGCGAGAAGAAGAGGAGGAGGGGGAGAAGGAGGAGGAAACACCTCCATTTTCCCTCTCAAAGCATGTAAAAATTCAGGGATGGAGCACCTGCCGTGTCAGTTTGTCTTTGGGGAGTCACAAAATCCAAGCCTACTAGCAAAGCCGTTCCACGGGATTCGTTCCCCATCGCGACCATTACTCCTCTCAGCAAAAGAGTGGAAAGCTCCAGATGACCAAGGATGTCAGGACACATTCCAGGAAGAGAAGACCAATGCAAGAAGATCCCCATCAACTGCAAAGAAATAATTCTAGCTCAATGAAATGAGTGCCCAAAAGGAAGCACACAGAACAGCATCCACCATCAAAACTATTTCAGTGGTATTTTTAACTGCTACAGAGCTTCAGGCTGACAACCTTACCATCACTGTCACTGGGTCCCAGTGCACAGCAGATACAAACGCCCTTTTGAAAAACTACAATGCACATCACATTCCCTGAAGAGGACTTGCTGCTGACCTGTTGCCAGTGTTAGCAGCAGAGCTCTTTGGCTCTCCAGACCACACTTTCCCATCTTGTATGCAGGAGTTACTGCCTTTCAGCTTCTACTTTAACAGCTCTCTTTGCCATGCTCCTTTTCTGTCTCGCTTCCTACCATATCAGTCAGGGTGGGCTTCTTGTCATTCTAGACTGAGCCCAACTTCTCAGCAGGAGGAGTACACTGCTGTCCCATTGCTTGCCTATTTTAGAATATGGAAAAGAAATTATAATCAGCAAATAGTAACTCTACTCATAGCCCGTATCTATCTAGTCTATAGCCTACAGTTCTGAAGGTATAGACCAGCCTATACTTATATCCTGGATCTACCCAATCTATGATCTGTGCAGAAAGTCAAATCAAAAATACCTTTAATAGAGCATGGAACCTGGGGGAAGGGATGAGAAAAAAAATGTGGAAAAAGGAAAAGTATAGGCACTGAGTTATCCCAAAGGCCAGCTCAGCCCACTTCAAATTTGCTGGCAAAAAGCTGTGCAGCTGCTTGGAGGAAAAAAATCTGACTTTGGTGCTGGGATGCACACAAATGTCTGAGTTAAGATGTGAAACAGCAGAAAAAACTTGACACAACTCCTTTCCACTGTCCTCCTACCTGTGTGCGTGCTGGTTCTTCCTAGTTTCCCTGAAGTCCTCCCACACTAACAGGGACATGGCATCTGTCCAGTCCACAAGGAGAAACAGTTTTGACCATGAAGGGGGTAGCAAATGACTGCATCTTCAGAAGCAAAGGGGCAGTCGCGCCTCATCTTCGGAGATGCCCAAAGCTGCCCTGAGCCCCAGGAGCCCCTGGTGCCCCAGCATTTGCTTGGTTCTAAAGCCCTGCAGGGCCTGTCAGCGCTGGGGAGCCCTGGGGACATATGAGAAGGACAGTGGTCAGCCCCCATGAGGAGAGTGACGGGGCTCTGTCCTTCCTTCTGCCCGCAGGAGGATGCCCTGGGCCACGCCAGGAGAGGGCGTCTCTCCTCCTCAGCACCCGGGGGAAGGCGAGGCCTGAAGAAGGCCCTGGGTGCTGGGCTCAGCATAGGTGGTGTGACCAGGGGCTCTCCTGCCAGGTGCTGGCCTGACCGACACTAGCAGCTTCCGTCACACAGCTCCTCCTGCCCAGGGTT
>NW_009189471.1:0-33324 GCF_000690835.1 Fulmarus glacialis
GCCTGGACACGGGCAGACTGCTGAGAGCTGCTTCCACCCACAGAGCCTGAAGCACAACCGGCAGCAGGTGAACAAACGCTCACATTGGAGGGGCTCTGGGTAAGAAGGTAAGGAAGGGGTACTCCAGATCCACAAGAGCTGTATCTGTTTAACTGCTCTGAAATGAATCTGTTTTCTTCTCTCCGTTCTACTTTGTGCTGTGCTGCTTTCTTCAAAGGCAACGGTTGAATTCCTTGATGCTGACTCAGAGAAGAAGGCTCCTTTAAGCTGCAGTCCACAACCGCATCATTGCAACACCTATTACTTTCCCTGGTAAATGGATTCATTCATTAGTACAATACTTTATTTTAAAAAGCTTGCATGCCATCTCCTAGGGGTAAAAACGTATGGAGGAGAAATGCAACGTTGCGTGGCATGAACACAGTAATGGGCACCCACAGTAATGTAAGGTGGAAAATAGCTGTATACCACAGCTGACTCAGGGGAGGGGACAGTGGGACACTTGCTAATCCCCAGTTAGAAGAGAGCATTCAGGAATAAAGGACTAAGCAAGCCATAAATAAAAATAAATAAATAAAACCCACCAAGAACACTCCACTACAACTATATACATCTAATAGCCTAGTAGAGTATTGCATAAAAAGTCTGTAGTCATCTGAAATTAGAAGCTTAGCACAGTTTTAAGGATCTATTGTTTTGGGCAGAACTGCAGCCACATGAACACCTTGTGAATATAAGGTGTACTCTGGTTTTATGCTTGCTTGCTTTTTCTCCATTTTTTGGTGAAGAACATGAAGTAGGGGAATAGGGAAGAGAACTTGTGGTGACAGAACATAATTCCAGATGGGATATGGCCAGGGCAACAGAATTTGTGTGTTATAAAGAAGTTACAAAGAAAAGGGAAGTATTACAGACATGTGTTTGAGACTCAAAGCTCATTTCCACGCTTGAGTCACCTTTCTGTCCTTCCCTCCTGTTGTGAAATATTTAGAATATACTGCAAATATTTAAAGAAAAAAGCCCATGCAAACAGTTCAAAACCTGTACTTTTAAATTAACCAGTACAACAAAGCCAGGAGGTCAAAGGGCTGGTAACGAAAAGAACAAGGATCTGGTGTTAGACCTGTGACCATCCTAGGAAGTCATTTCTAGGAATACGAAACAGAAGCTGTACTTCAGACTGACATAGCCCTCGCGCGTGCGCGATCCTGCCTGCTTTGTTTAGCAAAAGGAATGGGATTGTGGCAAGTTTAGACAGATCGCGGGCTTTGGTGCACTGGCGTGCATATTTATATGAACCAAACTGAAGGGCTGTGGTTTGGAGACCAGTAATCTGCATCTTCATCTGTATTGCATGATCCAGTCTTCAGAAACTTACTGCTTTTATAACCACCCTCTGCATTTTATGCTTCTACTTAAAAACAGGCTTCAGCACAAGTTCTAAGTTTTCTTTTCCCCTTGCAGTAGTGCAATATTCAAGCACGGGTATCTTGTAGAAAGATAAGAGAGCATTCCTGAGAGAGAGAGAGGGAAGAAATTCAGGAGGGAGACTGAGAAATAGTCTTTTTCCCCTCCTCCCCCCAAAATGTTGGCTCTCAACCTTATACGCCTAGATTTCAGAAATAGAGCATCACTGAATGCGTCTAGAGCAAGACCATTTATATTAAAAGGCTTTTACACATCTATCACGTATTTCACTATGGGGTTTTAATACCACAGTTTAAAAATAAGCTTTTTTTTTTTAAAGTATTATTTAAAACCTATTGAATTGATTTGTAATACAGATTTTCTTGGATAATCAAAGCTAAAGGTGTTTGGGGCACGTATTTTGATATTCAATATAAACATCAGACATACTCCCCTCATTAATCTTAACTGTGCATTTTTCTGTTTTAATGCAATCAGCTCCTGTCTTTTGCTTTAGACCTTTAATACTGCCTACTTTAAAAATGGGAGCCAATTAGTCTAACAATAATCACCAACTAATAAAAAGACAAATCCCCAGTTTTACCCTCCCAATAGATTTGCCATTGAACTGTGCGTTCAGTGAACAGAATAAACCAGAGGTGAGAGTCCCAGCATCCCCGCTTTTTATGAAGCAGATGCTGTTTCTGGACTTTTTAAGGCACAGGGCCCTCTAGGGGAAGGTGGCCGAGAACTCACTGGGAAATGTTCACGCTCTCCCAATATTTCTCTGTGGTTTCATGGTTTCTGCAAGGTGCAATGGAAGTTTTTTTTTCCTGCCTCTCGTTGAGGAAATTCCTCCCCAAAACTCTGCCAGGTGCTCTTTCTATGCTCTTTAGATCCACTCAGGCTTTCCACTTTATCGTGTTTAAATATATTTCTTTAATTGCAGTTAATTTAAACTTTGGAACTTACAAGTCTGCTTTGTTAATTTGTAATTTGCTCAGTTCCCAAACCACTGAGCACTGAAGGAGTAAGCAGATCTTGTCCTTTTCTCCTTAGTTTCTCTCTTACCTCCTTAACGAGGGCAGTTTCTTACAGCACAAACCAAAGTTCAGGTGCTCCAGGGTAGGCAGGCTGCGGAGGTGACAGCCCACTGAAGAGCCGTCCCAGCACCAAATGAAAGAGAGGAGACAGGAGGATGCACTGGTTCAGTCCTGCTCGGCTTTTGTCTTCTGAAACTATCACTGGGAAGAAGCTCCTCAGAGTGCTCTGCTGCCCGTGCAGATCAGGCCTTTCGGACAAAGGAGATGCAATTATTTTCAGGCTCTTCTGCATTCACCATGGATGTCTGAGGTCCCCTCCCTAGGTGACCCTACCTACTTTGAACTTGAGCATTTTACAGCAGGGAACGTTCGTTTACGTACTCTGTAAATTACCAGCTGTGGCTCTGTGGAATTAGCAAAGACTTAGAAGTAGAGAAATTACAAGGGATTCGTTACAGTGTGCATGCACAAGGTTAGCTTTCGCCTTTTATCCTAAATAAGAGGTGGAGTTACCTGTGGCAAACTTCTCTGCCCTTCAGGGCGAGGCAGGGCCTCTGCCTGCGTATGTGACTGTAAAGCACTCACTGCACTGTGAGCATTACCAGGTAGGAGCATTGGAATTTAAGGACAAATTAGGCAAAAATATTAAGAATTATACCCACAAACTGACTACTGCTCTGAAGATTAAAGTTTATGTGAACACAAATCCTGTGTGTTCTCACCAGCTCTAGCTTTGTCTGGTTTTTTGTAATCTTTCCCAGCTCTTCCTTTTAATGATCTGTTGGGATATGGACTTTGAGTAGCCAGTCCAGCACTGTGGAAAAAACTGGCTGAAGCATGGACAACAGCAGGTATAAAGGCCTGGTTTGGGTTTGCTGATGCGCAATACTTTACTGTGACACTGCAGCTAGGTTGGCCATCCTGGATTGACTCATGAAAATCAGCTGTTTTCTATGAGATTCAAAAGATTTTCCAGATCTCAAAATATACTTTCACTGATACAGCCGATTTTATTCCATTTTAGCCTTGTGACCATAAAGCTGCTGAAAAACAAAAGGTGCTAGAAAACAAGTGTTTGATCCTATCCTAATTAAGGCTGAGATGTGTTTTGTACCTTGGGAGACTGACTATGGCTTTAGTCAAACTTCCCTTACCCAACTTACATGGCAAGTATTGCATCCATCCTGTGGTCGGTGACAGAAGCCCGAGGCTGCAGACCGAGGTGCTTTTGATCCACTTCACTAAACAAACTGCTGCAAAACTGCAGCTGGATATATATGCAAAAAAAAGTTCTAGCAATTTTTTTTTTAATTTTAAATAGCTAAAATAGACTGTGCAATTTGAAACGAGAAAGTTCACACACTCTCTTAACCCAAAATAACTAAAGGCCTGAATTAAACAAAGCCAAATGTTTTGGTTACTATTTCTGTGAAACAAGCCTGTATTTTCAAAACCGCAATGCTAAAAACTGTAGGTTTCCACACCTGTTGGGGCATATTAGGCCGATGAGAGTCAGTCTAAGATGATGAAATTACAGGGTTGTGTCTTAATTGAAAGCAAAATTCTTCATCTTGGCAAGACTTGGATGCAAAGTTAGTCTTCTACAGAACAGTAGAGCTAGTGAAGACAAAGACTGCTCCTGCCTAAAATCAGTGGTCACTAAACATGTCTGTACAGCCCATGGGATCTCCCACGCCTCGCTCGTTTAGAGCTAGCCTCAGGTATTCACCTCCCACTTCACACGGCCCAGCAGCGCGGCCTCGTGGACTCTCTCGCATCCAGCTCCAGCCAAGCAGTGGGTCATCTTGGACACTGAAGGAGGAGACACAAGGGGAGGTCTTCATCATGCAGCGTCACACTAAAAACCTCCGCGCTATCTCCAAGTGGGACCAGCTCAGGGCTAGGCAGAGATGAGCTGAGGTCGCAAGGGAGAGAGCAGATCTTTGCAGGATCCTGGCCTGAGCAATCCAGAAAAATCAAAAAGGAACTCTTCTTCTGGCAGTACAATAAAAATAGCACCACGGAACTCCAGAAGCCAGCCTGGCCAATGTACCTGCGAACAGGCATAAGGCGTGGCGGAGAGGCAGCCTGGCACACACAGGGAACGAGAACTGTTCTGGACAGAGCAGGTTTTGGTTTTTTTTTTTAAATGAAAGTAAGAAAAAACAGCTCAAAGGAGTACTGGAGCATTCAGTCATTGTTTACTTGACTAAGCTCAAGAGATGCTTCTAGAAAACTCAAAAGGCTTCACAACTTTTTTCTATCCTGACAAACTGAAGGTAGAAAGCCCACTGGAGATGCGCGAGCCATCAGAGACTACAACCTGGGGACCAGTCAGACCCTCCCTCTGACAAGGTCAGCCGGGGAGCCGAGAAGGGGATCTCCTGTAACTGCTCCTCATCGCTTCAAACACTGGTCAGGATAGTGTCTGGGCTTTGGCAGGAGATTTGTGCTAGAGTTTGACCCACGAGAGGAATGCAGGAGCACTCACATTGAAGTTTCCCCATCGCTTCATGCTTGGCACTTTTCTTTGGGACACGGAGTGACTGCATAAACCACTGCACTTCAGCCAGACTCCTCTCAGTGGCGCCCGGTGAAAGAACAAGAGGCAACGGGCACAGATTGAAACAGGAAATTTCATCCTAACATAACACTTTGATACTGTGAGGGTGACTGACCCCTGGAACAGACTGCCCAAAGAGGTTGTAGAGATACTAAAAACCTCAGTCCTGGGCAACCGGCTGTAGCTCACCCGCTTTGACAGGTTTCGACTATGTGACCCCCAGCAGTCTCTTCCAGCCTCAGCTACTCCGCGATTCTGCTACAGTGATGCTCTTCATGTGATGATTACTCCAGTTTCCCAACTTTCACTAATACCACTTGCCACAGCCCTACAGTTCCATGTAGGCTGAGTGCCTTGCTCAAGGCCACGCAGTTTAGCAGAGCTGGAAACATAAGTAAGAAACCCCGATCCTCAGCCTTTTGCCGAACAAGCAAAAAGCAACAGTGCTTCACCTTTCCCATTTCACCCAGAGCGCTCTTACTTGGGGAAGATGAAGTGCACGACACGCAAAGCTGCTTTCAGAACCTCCGTCCTGTGCGTGCCCATTTCAACCTGCTGCAGGGCAATCCAACATCACCACGTCCCCGAGGTGCCACGTTTGGCCTTTTAATTGAACAGTGCGGAGGAAGGAATGGGGAGAAATTTTGCTGGCAGTAGAACCCGTTAAGTCAGCAAAAGAAATATTTAAAGGAGATCATAGAACATGATTTAAAACAGTCTTTGGATGTTACATTTTTATTATATAGCTTATAATTGCCATTATAATGATGGAGGCACAGTCTTAAAAGAATAGGAAGTGTGAGACTACATGTTTCTAGATATAAAGAAATATAACAGCACTAAATTAACTTTCCACAACAGCATTCATTTCTCCATTCTTCATACCAAAATTGAATAAAAAAAATCTCAAGTTTAAAACATTTCGTTGAAAGTTCTAAGCAAAAAAATAAACGTAGTTTTTAATAAATAAAACTGCTTGCTTGCTTGCGTCCATTGTGTTCTGTTAGCTTCATATTCTTCTTCATACAAAATTTCAAGTGTCTACTCTTTTAAAAGTTTATTGGTAAGATTCAAAGAGCAATTTTTAAAGCCTTGAGCACATGTACTTTGTTTTTTAAATAGAGCACAGGTTTTATAAATAGCTAGTTACAGAAAACAATAAAATAGACAAACTAGTAATACAATTTTGTTTGTAACTGTGTGTTTCCAGGTCATATGTCATATTTTAAATTCCTGAATCCAAACTGTCTCCAACAGGAGTAACATATTTACATATTAAACCATTTACATTTGCGAAAACACTTAGCTCCCACATTATTTCACTTGCACTGTACATTCAAACTGAAAAATCTTTTGGTTCTTCAACATAAAGCACCTTATATAGTATTTTAATCACAAGATAAACATTCTGTAAGTCAATATCACACCTTTGGGGGGTGTTGGACAGACAACCTACTTTCAAAGATCTCGACTCTAAATTTCTTAATCAGCTATACGCTACTCAAACGCACTGTGTACTAAATTCAAGTTCAAAAGACAAGCCCAGACTTTTCCTGAAGAGGAAAACCGGACTGAAAGGGACTTCCTGGGTGAGTACGTCCTGACCACTGCTTTTGCTGGCATCACTTCATAAAGGCCTCTTTCAGAAACATGAGAGCAATCTGCCTTCCACCCATACTAGCTCTGACAGCAGCTGTCTCGGAACCCAACAGCTGTTATAGTTAAAAAGCTTCATCTCAATTCAAGCCTAGATTTATCACAACCACCTTATACCTGTTCATTCTTGAGTTAACACTGGTCTTTAGCTTAGTTATTTTCTCTCTAGAGTTTGATCCTCTGATTGTACTGAGAAGCTGCTATGCCATTCCCTCTCAGTCAGCATTTTACTGTCCTTATTCCCCGATAATCACCTCTGCACCTCATTAAGTATCCTGGTTTTGAAAAGTAGCCTTATTTTGCTGTAACTAGAACAGATGCCGGGTTTCATAGAAAATGGAAAAGCCTAGAAAAACATCTGTATTGGGAAAAAGTTGGCGATAAAGCCAGCATTCCACTGTAAGCATTTAACCTACGTACAATTTGGACAACAGGAGGTCGAAGCCAAAGTGCTCTAAAGATATATTCAGAAATAATTTAACAAATTCTTCATTCTGCTTTATCTACCAACCAGGAATTTAACCCTAGATTACTACTCTCTTTCCTGCAGTAAGATAATGATATCTGTCATTTACATGCCATATATACCTTAAGCAGGGGCTGGACCAGCACCTGCAGTAACAAAACTCCCATCTGAAAGCATGTTAGGATCTGCCTTGTGTCTTCACCGCATGATTAAGACCACCCGCCAGCACAATCCAGACAAAAATATGTAGAATACTTCCCTTTCATCTGCAGAATCGTGCCAAGAACAACACCGAGTGTGGATAAACAAGGAAACTGAAATCTTTGGAAAGAGTTTGCATGGTCGTGAAGCACTAAACCACCATTATAATACGATCAAACAGTTTTTAGGTAACTGTCTGCTTTGTAAGAAACAGCTTTGCTGCTGAAAACTGAAAACATCATCTTATGGAATGGCTTTGCAGTAATCTATCAGCATTTCTTAACACTACAATATATACATATAGCTACAATCTAATTAAAAAAAAAAAAATCTATATTCATGTAGAGATATTAAGAACCTAAATCCTGCAACTTCTTACTTTGTTTCTTAAACCAGCGGCAGCAACAAATTATGTTGTTCTCCTCACGGCAATATAACAAGTATACTGATTTACTAACAACATATTTCATAGCACAACTCTTCTGTTTTCATACACTGGTATTTTTCTGGTAGTTCTCACGATAAAATGCAAAAGCTATTTACTTATGACTTTTTACATACACAATCTATGCACTGACATCAGACTTCAAGTTAAGAACTAGAACATTACAGAGATCTCTTTACCGTACTCCGAACTGAGTATTTCTCCTCTACAAGCACAAATTGGAATTATATGTTGACACCATGGACTGTATTTCGTAATGTAATTCAACATTGGATAGCTGTCTCAGCAGAGGATTTGAAGAACAAGGTTTATTAAGTTACAAACAGGTAGCTAGCTACTGGGTGATGAACACCTTTATTTCTCATTGAGAATATTTTTAATATTAATGATTTAATGATCAAAACCTGCATTTTGGTATTTCAGCTCAGTAACAAGTGAAGACTGTCTTAATTCACAAAGCCTGGATCTGAACATCCCAAGCAAAGGAGGTTTGGATCAATCTATGGAGTGGATTCTGGACTATTCCTGGTATATAGACACTCAACTTATCTTTACAAGCAACTGACATTAGTGCAGTCTCTGACACATAATAAATTCTTTGATGGTGTTAGATATCTGCAAAGACTGAACTGTAAAGATTTTAAAGGTAGTCTATGTGACACCATCCAACCTATTCTGGTTCGTTTAAGGAGTGCTAGTAGATATTGGTAGTGAGCACTAACTACATTGCTGCCTTCTTAAAAGCTAAACATTTTGGCTAATACCACATCACATTCATGTCGTATTCAGATGTTGCAGGAGTTTTTGGCTTAGAAGGGGCTGGGAGCGAGCAAACCTCCCAACCCTCAAGCAGACAATCTTAGTCGTAGGAGTGTACTGGGGCACGGATGTATAGAGTTAAATGTGGGTATGGTGTTAGAAAGCAAACCCAAAACCTCTCAGTTACCTCTGCCTCGCAGGAATCCACATCACAAATGGCGAGATGATTTGAAGCAAGGAGTGTGAAAAGCTGGAATCAGATGCTTGTAAAAAGAAAAGGCATTTGAGAGGAACCATTTCTGGTAGAAGGCAGACTATGGAAACGAGAGGGGTCCTGGAAGTTTTGAAGTAAGGCACATCTATCTGCAAACACAGAACCTCCAGTATTTTGCAGATGCAGTAATTTATAATTTTTTAACACAGTACTAAACTTGACTATGCATAAAGTAGCCTGTTATAAGGCTTGGAAATAAGTTTCTGGTTCCTTTGTTTCCTTAATTGTACTTCAACAGTTTGCAAAAAACCCCAAAACAAAGCCAAACAAAAAAGCTATACTGCAAACTTTATGGAATGGTAACACAGACCCGTTTGCAAGCATGAACAGCCCCTGCACCGTTTTTTTTGGTAAGCCTAGTTTTTGAAGGGGAAGTGGGGGGGAGAAAGAGAGAGACCCTGGAAATAAACTGCAAATAAACTAGCTTTCTACCTTAAAGAAGAAATACATCTGAAAAGCCCTCCAGAAACAATCACTACATGCACAGACTTCTAGACAGCTGTTTTGGTTGTTTTTTTTCATTTTGCTTCAGGTTTTGTTGTTTTTTTTTTTTGCTTCGCAGGGGTGGGAGGGCAGAGGCAAGTCTTTCATAATGCTGTGTCATCATCATCTCCAAAATCTCCCACCAAAAGTGAATGCTTATCTGGTTCATTAAGAACTACGCTGCTCACTGAACGCTTGTCAGAGAAGAGAGAATTTATAGAGGCTCTACTGTAATTGATGATTCGATCCATTAAGCTCAGTTTAGGAGAGCCTGTCCCAGTCTCATCAATTCCAATGTGGACACTGATTTCCGACGGGCTCTTGTGCCTCATTTGGCCACGGGCCCGGAACTCGAGTTTCTCAGAACTTGGTTTCTGGTACCTAAGGAAGGAAAAAACAAAAGATGACAGTAATCTCAGGTTAAAGTAAAGTACACTAAAATATGGAAAGAAACTAGCCTACATGCTATGATCATGCACAAACCAGACACATTTATAATTTGATCGATTATAAGTGACGAAAGTGTCAGATTTTGCAAGGCTACTATACAACCAGAAGCTAGTTCAGTGCTTTTTGGCCAGGACGCAGAAGAACAGGTAAAGCTGACACGCATCACTCAGTATTTAACTGTTTCGGTGGTGCTGAGCATCTGCAAAACATATCGGCAAAACGTACCTACAGAGAGTGGACCAGTGTAGCTACCGTCTACCAACGCTTCTATTCTTCTTCTCCTGAAACCTCGTGTGTTAACTGAATAGCAAAAGCTACCATTGCCACCACAGCGCTACACTACTGCTAACTGCGGAGTAAGGAACAATAACGCAATGACAAATGCAGCAGCTTGGTTTACTTACTGCAACAATCCTCAGTGTCAGTGTGGTCTTTACAGCTGCATTGTCTCAGCAGCCAGCATGTCCTGACAAGATTTCTCACAAACATACAAAGGCCACTAAGGAATTTTCCATTCTGAACACACTTCTGACTTGTACATTTCTCTTCGCATTAGAAATGACATTTTTAAACACTACCGTCTGAAGCGCTTTGGACCAACTAACTCCTCTTCTCAAGCAAGAACAAAACCAATTGCTGCTAAGAACAGACCTGCCTGAACTGTTCTTCAAAAAGCTTTGAAATCTGTCATAGTCCCACACTTATTTTCTGCCACTCAAAGTGAAAGACCTGAGCTTCAAATGCAAATCACAAACCACAAAATTGTTCATACTCACATCTTCAACAGCAAAGAAGAAAGCACAACAGAAACAGAGGAGGCAGCCATTGCTGCAGATCCCATCCAGGGCTGCAAAACCAAACCAATGGGCAGGAAGACCCCTAGAAAAATAAAATAGCAGTAAGTTCAGAGGAGGAACACAGCATTACTCATACATTAACACATACAATTTCACATGGACTGTCTAATTTTAGTTGTATTTCAACGTGTTAATAAGTAGGATTTTAGTTTAGTGTTAAACGACAAATACTTAATACATAAATATTTAATACATAAATATTTGTCTTCTATCTCAGCTAGAACCTACAGGTTAATACAGCCAGACACGTCACGCAGTCTGAAATTCAGAGGTAGGCATGTCTTGCCCGCCTTGCAGTAAACTTCTTGTTCACAGGATCAGGCTCATTCCATAAGCCTTTTATCTTAAAGTTATTTTGATGTGTTGAGCATATCCATAATAGCCATAATGTGGGAGGAGGACAGCTCACAAACGTACCACTGCAACATCCCGAGGCAGAGAACTCTGCACTTCCTGACAGTCAGAAATAAAGAAAATGGATAGTCTTCCACACAACAGTAAATCACTGCAATCTTCTACTCACTAAGCAAAACCTTATTACTGCAGGGAAACATTCACGTACCAGCAGCTATGGGAACTCCAATGAGATTATAAATTAGAGCAAAGACAAAGTTGATCCGGATCCTTTTCACAGTTTTCCTCGATAAATCTATACTTGCTACCACATCCATCAAGTCATCCTGCAAGTTAATATGTTTATTGGATAAGTCAAAGAGAAAAAAAGCATACATGTAGCATCATCATACTCCTGTATGTATGGAGTAACTATATGCTGGATGTAAAAGACTACATGTAGTAAGTATTCTGTAGGATGCTCTAGTTTGTCTGCATAGAGCCCATACAATCAGCGGCAATCTTATTCCAGATGTCATCGTAATCCAAATAAAGTATACAGCACCATACAGTACAGCTCTAGACACTGACCACAATTTCTGTCAAGGTGTTGTTGATACGTAGGAAGAAGTGACTATAGCCTTCGCAGTACTGTGGTATGTTACTGAAATACAGTTTATGTTTGCCAGAATTCAGATCACCTTTTCCTCCTTTACCCACTCTCAAACTTTAATTACCCCAAAATTTGTAGTACCCCAGAAATGGGGAAGTTTCCTTCATAGGATAATTAAATAAACAAACATGATGAAAACGATCTCTTCTCTGCTCCAGTTTTCCCGGCTTATGAAGGTAGTACACCTCAGCAGTGGTCCGAATCATTCAAGACATCCTGGGCCTTCTAATCCCTCTTATCATCTCATTTTAATGAAGCACTCTTACTTCTTACCCTAATTAGGACCACATCAGCTGCCTCAATGGCTACATCAGTACCCGTGCCAATAGCAATTCCCACATTGGCCATAGCAAGAGCTGGGGAGTCATTGATACCATCTCCAACCATGGCCACCCGTCTTCCTTCGTCTTGTAACTGTTTCACTTTGGCTACCTTGTGGGAGGGAAGAACCTCTGCGAACACTTTGGTGATGCCAACCTAAAGAGAGAGAAGGTACAGAACTGTCTTGCAGCTCTTCTACTAGCTATCAAAGCTTCTGCCTTAGTAGTGTGACTAGGAAGGCTGAAACCCATGTTATCACTCATGAGCTAAAGACCAAACCCACCTGATATGAAAATAGCTCTGAATTCAAAGTTGATGCTGCTTCCATTCAAAAAGCTCCTTTCGTTCCCCCCTTATTCTGAATTTGTTTACATTACCATTTTTGACAATAGACCAGTTCTATGCCAGCCACAAGCAATGTCAACATGACACAACATGCTTCCTCTAAGTGGGTTGTAGCAAGCTTCAAACCCAAACACACGTATAACAGCTCACCTGCGAGGCAATAGATCTTGCTGTTTTGCTGTTGTCACCAGTCATTAGGACAACTTCTAATCCCATACTCTTCAAAGTGTAGACTGCCAGCTCAGCTTCTGGTTTCACCGTATCAGCAATAGCTATCAAGCCACAAAGCACTCCTAAAATAACAGAAAGAAAGAATGCGTTTGTAATAAAGATCTTTATTGCTTTAGGGAAAAAACGTATCTTTTTTTTTCCCAGTAAGATCAATTCCAGAAACAGTAATATCGACATTAAAAAGCAGAATGACAACAGGTATCAAGGCAGCAAATGTTTAAGGCAATACAGAGGATGGACTGTCCAACAACAAAAAAATTCCTTTTTTCCTCCTTTCTTCCCCTTTGCTCTCTTTGAAGTCTTTGCATTATGTCCAAGTTTCCTGTCAACTAAGAAAGGCAGGAAGAGGTCTTTCTCATATGAAAGTGTTATAAAACTAGCTAATGATCTCTTTTCATCCCGTTATTATGCTTCAGGTATAACTGCTATGACATTACTACTTATTACTTTTATTTAGTGACAAATCAACCTCTGAATAAAAAGAGAGAGCACTGAATTTACCATCAACAGCTGCTAGAACTGCTGTGCGACCTCTCCGCTCGTGTTCCGTCATGGCTTTATCAACTTCATTTTTAACAAGGAGGCCATTTCTATTCATCCATTCCCGGTTTCCAATGAGAACAGAGTATTTCTGAGAAGTCACAGTAGCTGAAGGAAGAAAACACAATCCTATCATCATATGGATAATCAGGAAGCTTCCCTCCAGCTAATCCTATCCAGGTTCTCCCAGTAGGCACTGAAATACCCTTACAGAGAATCCAAACAGAAAGACTTTCTCAATACTTTCTGCCCTACCAATCTCTTCATGTGTTCTTTAAAAGAAAGACACTAACATTTCTTCAGTAATGGGTAGTTACTACATCAGTGGACCAAGAATCACAGGTCAAAGGACAGTAAAGGACTAAGTCCCTTTCTCAGTGCTTCTAATTTACATGTAACAGCCCAATATAGTTGAAAGATCTAACAGTGAGCTGTTCTTGATTGAAAACCAGTCAATTGTGCAAATATACATAATTTTGGCTAGCAAATGGTAACTTGGGATGAAGCAAAGTAAAATCAGAGAGAACTGAAAGACAATTCCTTTATGATTTTCCAGCCCCATATTCAACATGTAACTTCAAATTGTATTTAATCAAAATGTCCTGAGTGATGTATGAGCATGAAATAAACTAATGACCAACTATTTCACATGTGCTTTGATGCAAGCCCAGTTCTCCAGGGCAGAAAAAAGTGACCTCGCTCTTAAGGATCCAAAAGACACAAAAGCAAAAACTATCCATTTTATTCTATAAACCAGAGTTAGCTTACTTGGTAGTTCAGCATCAATAATCAAAGCAGGCTGCACTGATTCGTCCATATTTTCCTCAATTTTCACAAGTGTCACATTTTTAATATTGTTTTCTTCAACCATTTTATTTTTCCTGTAGAGTAATGCTTCAATATTGGTGACTTTACAACTAATGCCACAGCCTGGAACTACCTGAAAATCTGTACATGTCCCAAGGGTCTCCGAGTCCAGTTCCTAAAGAAAAAGGATGCAAACTGAGAAAATTTCTAAATATATAAAAGCATGCTGCATTTACAAACCCTACAAAACAAAGTGCAGTCAAACTAACTCTAACAGGAGCAGAGACATATTCAATCATCAAAACGTAAGTTTGAGTATCCAGTGCATCTAATACAGTATTAAGTGATTTACGTGGCTCCACAATTTTCAGCTTTCCCAACTGAATACATCAATTACTTTCTAAATAACACAAGGCTATTCATACATATTAAGTACTGAAAGAGAGGTTCTTCCATAACACAAACTACTCTTTTCCTGTATAAATAACTTACCTTTTTGCAGTATTTTGTTATTGCTACTCCAAGAGGATGCTCGCTATTACCCTCCGCAGTCCCCACTATCGCCAGCATTTTATTATGTGGTAGTTGGTTACCCTCCACTAGAAACTTCACCTGCATCACTTCTGGAGTCCCATGAGTAATAGTACCTGTTTTGTCAAATACAACCACCTTTACCTGCAGCAAAACAGGAAGACTTGATTCAATGAACAAAGCTTTAATGTATAGCCTCCTCAGAAAACCACCCGATTTAACCAAACTTACTAACAGGTACTGATCATACATCACTTACCAACATGTACTGAGGTACATGCAATGATCTGCTCAGGCAGCAGTTGGCAAAATGCCACCGATAGACCAGCCTTTAAAGTTCTTGTAACAATAACCCACATTTCTTACCTTATGTGCCATCTCTAATGGCTCTCCTCCTTTGATCAGTATGCCGTTCTGAGCTCCTACTCCAGTACCAACCATCACAGCCGTCGGGGTGGCTAATCCCAGAGAACAGGGGCATGCAATACACAAGACTGTGATAGAGGCTTGGAAAGCAAAGCGGATTATCACTTCGGCTGCAGAAATGCTCTTATTGTAACCCTAGTGACAGAAGTTTATTTTAGTAATAGAAGAAATTGAACAATAGAAACAATGTATTCAACTACACATTGCCTTTGATGTTAAAAAAAAAATAATCTGCAAATATATGAGCTAAAGTATCAATATTAAAAGTAAAGCACAGGCAAATTATGCAAAAGCTAAGATTAATGACTGAATTAACGACTAATTAACTAATGACTAAGTTCTGTTCTATACTGCATATACCTACATTTTCCTAAATAAGGTACCACATGCTATGATGATTCCTTTACACTTTAATGTAATAAAAGATACTCTATCAACAATATATACAATAACAAAGAAAGAGGATATGAAGATTGCTTTTCTGGAAACTAGTAAGTTCTAATCAGAAATAGTCATGAACCAAGAAACCTGTGATCTAAGCAACGCTAAGGTACAAGTTAGGATCCTGATCCTCCTCTGGCATCTGTAATGAAGATGAATTCTACTGATTTCAAAGATGAATTTACACAGAGTTATGCTAGATGCAGAATTGGAGCTTGTGACACAAGGGACTTCTTTTCCCCACAGAGAAGGAATGGAAATTGGGAAATTTTGATGTATAGTATTTCCTTTTTTTTTTTAATTAACTTTTTTTTTAACGCTAACTTTCAGGAGTTGACTAATCACTAGAGATTCTCTTTAAGTATAAATGTAGGAGTGATACAGTGTAAAAATCTATAATATCAAAAATATAATAACAACAGTAACAATAATAACATAATATCTATAGTCAGCAACTGCCCGCAAGGATAATTCAGAAAGGAAACCACCGCAGTCTAATAGACTTGTAGGCTAACTGTTTTTTAAATATTTCAGAAGGTGTTTAAGGAGACTTACTTACCAGAAAGTATTTTTCTACTATTTCAAAATCCACAAATCCAATTATAATCCAGGCAAAAAGGGTAACCACAGAGACAGCCACAATAGAAGGAACGAAGTAGCCACTAAGTTTGTCTGCAAATTGCTGGATAGGAGCCTAGGAAAGAGAAACACGTCAGCTCCAGCAACATTAAGCTTACTCTCTTCTATGCCTTCAGACATAATCACAGCTTCCGTTTGCAGCACATTTGGCATACCACACTTTATAATTACATATTTGCTTAATAAGACGATGAGACTTGGAACAGTCGACTGTATCAAAGTCCTTATTCAGCAAGATACTTCATTATGCAACTGCAATTCAAATCTAAACAATCTTAACCATTCTTCAAATGATTTGGTATGCTGATGCCTAAACGATAAGACAAAAGCCAAATACTTAATTTGATAATACTCTACCTTTGAGGTCTGGGCCTCCTCCACAAGTTTAACAATCTGGGAAAGACAGCTCCGACTCGCCGAAATCAGTAGTGATCCATTCTGATTAATAGAACCTGCAATAACTGTATTGCCAGGTTTTTTAGTTACGGGCATCGCTTCACCTAAGGAAAGGTCAACAGCAGATACTAAGGTATATTTTTCAGCAATATTATAATAGCTACCAACTCCTAATATGCAATTAAAAGAGTGAGGAGAACATCAGCTTCAACTGCCCTTCTTCAGATCAGTAGTGATCCATTCTGATTAATAGAACCTGCAATAACTGTATTGCCAGGTTTTTTAGTTACGGGCATCGCTTCACCTAAGGAAAGGTCAACAGCAGATACTAAGGTATATTTTTCAGCAATATTATAATAGCTACCAACTCCTAATATGCAATTAAAAGAGTGAGGAGAACATCAGCTTCAACTGCCCTTCTTCAGATTCGTTTAAAGGAAAAGAAAAACATTTTTACACTTGCAAAAAGCAAATGCTTACCTGTGATAAGAGATTCGTCTACCATAGAGTGTCCTTCAATAACACGACCATCCACTGGGAATTTGCCTCCTGGGATCACTTTGACAATGTCACCTCGTTGAACCAGTTCGACATCAACTTGCTCTTCACTAGAATTATGTATAGAGTTTTTAATAAGAGATTGTTAACTGAAGTTACCCATGCTAAAGGAGTTGTCACTATACACAAAGCATAATCCCATTGGTTGACGTTAACGCATACAAAAATTGTCAGAAGAAAGGCCATTTTAAAGAGCACTATGATTATTTTATCATAATTTTATTTACTTTCCAGTTGAGAAAATCCACTAATTTTCTTATCACAACAAAAATCAGCAAGATTCCAATATAACAAATCAGAGCAGCGTTAATTTTTCTGCATTTTAACATTTTTAGATTTAGCAACTCTGCCAGCAAATCTGAAGTTACTTGCTTCATAGTTCTACAGAATGGTAACATTTGCATAATAACAAAAAAGGAACAACAGAAAAAGCAAATGACAAAGCAAGATACCTTAAAAGAACGTTATCAGGGCCCAAGGTAACAATAGTAGCTTCAGTAGCTTGTAATGAAATTAGTCTTGCCAGTGCTTCTGATGTTTTACCCTAGAATAATAATTTTCATATTTTTCTGACTATGCTATTGAAAAAAGATTGCTGGGTAAATGACAACTGCATATGTTGCAATTTACCCTATTAAGAAAATACTTTCTGCAAACAGACTTATAGTAAGTCATTTCACATTTTTACTAGTTCAGTTACTGAAGATGATTTTACAACAAAGAAGGTTAAAAGAACCTAACAAAACTTTTTGATGTGATTTTTTTTTTTGGAGGTACGCAACATTCTGAAATGATTCTTGGCATCCTGCACATTGCAGATATCATGGGCTTTTATTTTCCTTACCTTCGCAACATGCTCGAGCCACCGGCCCAATGAGATGAATACAAACAGCATAGGAGGTGTGTCAAAGAAAGTTACAGGGTTTACTTTTGCTTTCTCAGCCATTGCAACTAGAAGAATAACAAACGAGTAGACAAACGCAATGGAGGTTGCCAAAACGATGAGCACATCCATATTTGCAGTTCTGTGCTTCAGTGCTTTGTATGCCTGTATATAGAAGTGCCAGCCTCCAAACATCTGTAATAAGAGCATCAGTTGTATTTTATACACACGTTTGTAACGCACAGCACCAGCATTTCCATAAAAGAGAGGGAGACACCCATTTTATTTGTGTTATATGCCTTCTCCGTCTCTTCCTGAACAAAATCCCAGCTCTAGCCGAGGGCTATGATCTCTACCACAGTACTCTCAGGTCTTCTCACCTCCACGCAGTTCCACCAGCTCCTGCCTGCGCCCACCAGTGCAGCTAGGCAGGCTGCCTCAGATGCTGCCTGGCTGCATAGCACCTCTACACTGATCAGCCTGCCCCTAACAGCCCCTAGCACCACTTATTTTGGCAACAGCAGAAGCACATAACAGCCTCAAAAGCATTTTGAATCAGCATAATTACAGTCACTTTTCAAATTTAATTTCTTCATCGCCTTCCATTTTGAGTGCTTAAGCACAACAAACTAGGAGTTGCCATATTCCCACTTACCTGTACAGGGACACAGAGTAAAAACGACAGAAAATTCATAACAGACAATCCTGGTAGGAGCTGGTATTCCAGGATCATAGAGGAGTGAAGGGCCTCCATTTCCTTATCGCTCATGTTGTGATGTGCGTGAGCATCTGAAAGCTGACTGTCCATAACCATCATGTAAATCATCAGCCCCATGACAGGAATACAGAAAACGAGACTCACAACAAAAGACCTTTTCCACCTCAGATTTAAAAAAAAAAAGAAGAAAAAAAATTTGCTTTTGCAGTCAAGTGCTGGATAACATTTTAGCTAGCAAGGCTGCACAGTCACAAAAAAAAAATTCATAACTTTACTGTTGATTAAAAAAGAAGAATCAAAGATATTTATAGAATCTAAGTATGTTGAGGAATACTTACTGCCTTATTTCCTGTTTGTGATCTAGATGACTAGCAGATCTATCTTTTTTGACTAACGAAGTAGTAAAACCTAAATCCTAAGGAAAAAAGCATAATAATAAAAAAAACCAGTCGATTTTTAAAGACACATTGTGGTCCTATAAAGTTATTGCCAGATTATTGATGGTGCCAGCCTTACATTTGATTTACTTTATTAACATTTCTGACATGATTGTTACTAATTCTTAGTTACCTTGCAAAGACAGAAAAGCAATCTGATGTAGAAATCAACCTTTCTAGAACATTAAAATGCTATTCTAAAATGTGGCTTTCCAAAATGGTTACTCCTGAAGCACAGAAGAAGAGAAACTGAGGGAGAAAACCAAGAAACTTATTTCACCTCTCTCCTGCTACAGTACTCATGGATGTGCTTGGTTTTTCTGCAAACCTATAGCTGGTATCTTCAACTCTACCATAGCCTGGCCTTCCTAGTATTTCTGTTCAAAAACTTACGCAAAGTCATAATAGAGTTTTGCTTTTGAGCCAGAACACACATATTATCTGCAGAAACCTGCACTAAGAAGATAGCAGATGGAAAAAGAGAGGCAGCTTTTTCCTTTAATAGTCTTCCCTTCTCTTTTGTTTCTGGGGTATGTAATGCTTCAAAGGACACTGGATATTTTATGAGACTTGGTGCCTTCATGAAACTTACCTTTATCACTTGTATAACATCTCGAGGACCTATAATCTCAGGATCATATTTAATGTGTGCTTTGTTGGTTGCAAGAGCTACCGAGCAGTACAAAACACCATTAGTCTTCATGAGGGTGGATTCTATTTTGTGTACACAAGAAGCACATGTCATTCCTCTCACCTGTAAAATAAAGGTTCCTTCCTGTTATCAAAACCACAGGTTACTCGGTAACTGCATCTTAAAAAGTAGGAAAAGAAAAAGTGCTTATGACTATCCTGAATTACTTATTGCATATTTCTGGGCTTTGAAGCAGTGAGATGGAGCTCTCTAATTAAGGATGAGATCACTATAGAGGAAGCATAGCATAGAGACAAGGTTATGAAGCTCTGCTAAAGCTCTGCTGGCTCCTCAAGCTCAGAGCTGGGGTTCACTGAGCTAGACTTAGCTACAAGGGGGGGTGGGGAAGGGGAGAGAGAGAGGGAAATTCCTGCAATAAGCAGGGTAATCAAAAAAACCACAGGAATATTTCTCCGACTTCAGTGTGGTAGTGAGCCAGCAGTTTGCAGGAAAGATATAGTTTGCAATACATACCTGATGTACTCTCAGACTTTATTTTTTGTAAATTAAGCTCTACTATATGATTAACACTTTAGGAAGTGGATGCTTACACAAGCACATCCAACAGATAAAAGTAATAAAGACAGGGGTGGTTGGTTTTAATTACTAGCTTACAACAAGTTCCAGAATTCCATCTCCTTCACCACAGTTTTCCATCACGGTAGCTCCAAATCCCAGTTCTCGTATGAGCTCTGCAATAGCTGAAGGGTGTATGACAGCAGGATTATACCTCACTTCTGCCTTTCCTGCCATTAGGGCAACAAGTATTGAATGTATTCCTAGAAAACAAAATGTGTGAATAGCAGATCATGTTTAAGAAAAACACTGCATGTGCATGATGGCACAATAGCAATTTATTGAAATTGAGAAAGCTACCATATTGTAGGTACATATAAAGAAAAACATCATCATTTTTGGAACATACATCAACAATGTAACAGAAGCATCTAAGTGTAGGTGTGACGGATGAAAGTATTACTCCACACAAGTTGCATATTTTTAACTAATTACAAACATTCAATCTATGCTATATGAAGAGATGATCTATTTTTACTTAAAAGAAGTTCTAAAAATACAGTTCTGCATCTTTTACTGATCTGCATTTAGCATTTCTAAAAGCCTTTTCTTCAAAAAAGAACATGCATGAGAAAGGATTGCACATTGTTAGATCTACCCTACCATACACTAAGTGAAAAGGATTTGGATTGACCCATTTTCTAGGATGAAAAAATAATTCCAGGTTAACTTGGAACACATTCATCTTGATCAATTAAACACAGTCTACATTAACGACTTTTCATTACATCAGAGTCATGGAACTATTTGTTCCTGCAAATATAATCATCATGCTGACAGGAGACAGACATAGTTGTCCTGACTCACAGAGCTAAAATTAACTTATGTCTCTTTAATCCATATTAATACTGTCCCTCTCTAATAGCTCCCTTTCTAATACAGGCATGTATACTTCTGCCTCTAAGTTGCAGACCTGGGCACGTCCCTCCAGTAGAAAAGATATATTTTAGTTTCAAAAGGATCTGTATGTACTTGATCCCTATATCCTCTTCGGAGCACTCCAAGTCCTGCTTTTGCAAAAGCGGTCTCTAGCCAGCATGCCCACAAAGCAGCACGAATGACATTGTTTTCATCCTATGAACCAACAGTGAGCAGACTACGTTCTCACCCATGAACACACCAGCAATGGTACTTCTCTTGACGACCCACACATTAAAAATGCTGTACAAAACCTAGATGGATTCTCTAAAAGAAACGCTTAGAAATTTAACAGATTACACTGACATATATCTTACCGTCTTCTCTTCTCAGATTTCTCTCAATGTTGGCTACACATGAAGCACATGTCATTCCTGTGACTTGGACATAGCACTTTGATATACTCTTTATCTCTTTCCTAGCAAGGTGGGTTGGTGACACTTTGGAGGGATGCTCGGTTTTGTGAGATTCCAGCTGCACTTCAGGGGAGGGCTGAGCTATTGCCACAGGTAGTTCTGCCTTTGCTGAAAAGGAGATTGCAATTCATGACATTATGAATCGCCATTGCAATGAGGTATGAGCTGGTACTACACTAGCCATAAATACATGTTGCTGTAAACTTAGACCAAAAAATGGTAATTGTACATGCCTTGTCAATCAGATTCATCCATCCATCTGTCAATTAAGACTAAGCAAAAGAAAACAGGACAAAGGGTTGGGCCACTGATTTACTTACTCTTTCGTTACAGTTTTTCGTTTTGCCTTTCCTCATTGTATTTGTCTGTTCTGTTGCACATCCTTTGTCCTCTTCTGTCGGTTGTAAGCTAAACCTCTGCATTGCAACCTTAGTTTTACACACAATTTTTATTGACTTTACCTGGGGCACAAAGCTAAATTTGTAAGCAAGTGCATGTTTCATAAGTGAAGTCGGCGTTTTCAACCTTAGAGAAGGGCTCTCAAACTACAGACAACTGCTTCTTACAGCAGTTCAGGAGACGCTATGTTTATGCAGGAGCAGCATGAAAGGAATTAAATGGGAGCACCTGACCAATTCTTCAGTTATTGCCATAAAATAGCTCATGTATTGCATTCCTCAAAATTTAATCTTACTGAATCAAGCAATGGAGCTTTCCTGTCCCCTCAGGAAGCCTCTCTTCCTATCAATATTCACCTGTATTCTCACTTTAAGTCTTCTGCATTCTACTATCTAGCCATCTGCTCCCACTGCACAATTACTTTTTGTGTACCAGTCATCACAGTAAGCATCTGTACTGGTTTTGGCTGGGACAGGGTTAATTTTCTTCACAGTAGCTCATATGGTGCTGTCTTTTGGATCTGTGACCAAACAATGTTGATAACACAGGGATGTTTTAGTTATTGCTGAGCAGTGCTTACACAGCACCAACTGCCTTTTCTGTTTCTCACGCTGCCCCACCAGCAAGCAGGCTGGGGGTGCACAAGAAGTTGGGAGGGGACACAGCTGGGACAGCTCACCCCAACTGTCCAAAGGGATATTCCATACCATACGATGGCGTGCTCAGCTGGTGGAAGGAAGAGGAAAGGGGGATGTTCAGAGTAATGGCATTTGTCTTCCCAAGTAACTGTTATACATGATGAAACCCTGCTTTCCTGGAGATGGCTGAACACCTGCCTGCCGATGTGAAGTAATGAATTAATTCCTTGCTTTGCTTGCATGCGCAACTTTTACTTTACCTATTAAACCATCTTTATCTCAATCCACAAGTTTTCGCTCTTTTACCTTTCTCTTCCCCATCCCACTGTAGGGGAGTGAGCGAGTGGCTGGGTGGTGCTTAGCTGCCTACCAGGGTTATCTCACAACAGCATCATTTTAACTTCCTCAGTGATGTCCACACTCTTCAGATTCTTGTCACTCCTCAGTGACACCTGAGCCTGATTAAATATCCCTTCACTAATTACTCCATGGGAGCCAAGTCTTCGATAATTTGCTATTAAAGAAACTTCAGCACAGCAATCCGTAATATTCTTCGCAGCTAGTGAAGCTCCAATTCCATATTCATGCCATGAATATTATACAGTAGCAAACTGGAGCACCATTCGAACATCAGTATTTATCCGACATATTTATATTTCCAGATATCAGTCATTTTTAATTAATCTGATGTATTAAAGGAAGTGCACGTATATTTAATTATCTCATTGACAGTGAAGATATAAAGCTTCTCTTGGCAAGCACAAAGTAAAGTATATGTCAACTGCTAAATTTCATCTTGGGTGGTACCAAATCCTAAACAGAACTGCACAATCCTTTTAAATTTAGAAGTTTAATATGTCATTACCTGATAAAGATGCATCAAATCCCATATCCTCTATTGAGGATCGCAAGTCTTCCGGGCATGTTTGCAGAGGGTCGTATTCTATAGTCCCATTACGATTTGTGAGAGAGACATGAATAGATTTTACACCCGCCTTTTGGGATACGACTCCCTCAATGGACCGCACACAAGAGTTGCAAGTCATTCCCTCGATATTTATCACAACAACTTGAGTAAGTGGCTGGCTAGTATCCTTCACAGCTGGATGAGGAGTCTTCAGTGGAGATGCCAGCGTGGGGAAAAGTGCTACACTTTCATATTCATCAGGAAGGCTGACTTTAAACGTCTCTGGAGACACTGCCTCTATGGCTTTTCTCAGTACGTCTATGCCAATTAAGTTTGGATTATAGTTTATAATAGCAGATTTCTTCTCTAATGAAACAACTATACTTGTTACTGATGGGAGTGCTGATATAGTACTCTGAATATTGAGGACACATGACCTGCAGTGCATGCCCTCAATTCTGAAGACAATTGTCTTTGTATCATTCACATTCCAGTTTTCTTTCACTGCTGTCTCAGAGCCTTTGGTCTGAGTATTCCTCAACCTTTCCAGGTCAATAGCACTGAGCTTGAGGGGTCTAGGCTGCTTTTTGAAAGACGCTGTGAAACCCGCAGCTTCAATTTCATGTTTTATTTCTTCTGCTGTAATTAGATGAGGCTGGTAGACAACAACAGCTTCCTGATTGTCCAGGGACACTGAAAATTAATCAATAAAAATAAGTGTGCATTACTGCCCTAAGCATGGTAAGCACGCTGCCCTAAGAGCAACAGATCTTGTCAAAGCTTTCCAAGAATGCTTTAAATGCTCAGAAGTTAACTGCAATGGAAAGGAGATTTAATTGGTTTGGTAAATATCAAACAATTTAGTTCTTCAACCATTTTTTGTCTAGTGCTACAACAATTTTCAACTCCTCTCTTCCTCAATTTTTTGCTCCTTCCCCAGGACTTTCACAAATAGCATTACTATTTCTTACTAAATTTAACCTTTTATTAGGGGTCTGTGGCAATACATTTCTGCCAAAGCTATTTATACAGATAATTTTGTCTTGCCTTTTGTATACAATCACATATATGCCAATATCAATTTTTAATTGAACAGAAAATGTAAATTAATTACAAATCAAAAAAAGACATCTGTAACTGGTAATAAAATTATAGAACATGACTACTCCAGGCTCCCTACCAAAATACAAAGCAACCACTGAATACTGTCACACGTGTAACAGCAACAGCCTCACCACAATTTGGGCCCCCTTCTTCACTTCTAGTCCAAATTAAACACGTAACTAAATACCTGGTACCACAAAGAGTAACTGTCACACTAAGCTATCTAATCTAAACCCAAGACATCTCCACAATGCTATCAGAGAACAGCATAGTCAACTTCAATTTACATAAAAATACACTAAGGTTTTACCTTTAATCCGCTGAATTCCTTGCAGTTTGCCAATCTTCCCCTCAATGGTGCTGGTGCAGGAATGACAGGTCATTCCCTCTACTTTCAGGCGCAGCACAACGCTACTTGCTTGAGACCAGCTGGAATCTTCACAAGTTCCAGGTGTTACCTCTGGTGCCAAGATATTTAAATCTACTCCTGGAACCATTTGGATAATCTGCTTGCCATTTATAATGGAAGAAATGAAAGTCACCACTGCAGTTTTTTGATTGGAGGACATTTTAACATCCACGATACCTTTGTTCTTTAGTAGCATACTACAAATCTGTTTAGATGTTAGAGCTGACTGAGTAGGAATTGCAAGAAAAATAGTGTCAAGTAAAACAGGTTGTGGGTTTGAATCAGCTAATGTAGCATCAAATCCCATGTCATATATTGCTTCCTGCAGTGTTGCTGGAGTCTGCAGTTTTGAGTCATAAACGACGACTGCATTCTTATCCTCTAGAGATACCTTGCAAGGGAAGAAAAACAAGACAATTTAGCAAACTGCAATACTAAGAGATGAGAACTAATACCCTGCATGGGACTAGATATAGCTTTTATTGCATATGTTAGTAATACTTGTCCAGTATAATTTTATCCATCACTACTCACCTTGAAGAGTAAAGCCATTATCAATAGCCACCATAAAGTAACTTCTGCTCATCTGTGCAACAACACAGCTAGAAAGAACAGATTTTTTTTTCCCTACCAGTTTCAGAATACTTTACAAGTCTGTCCAGCCACTTTTACTTATGACATCCAGACAGCATCGACGCATTTAATGAAACTTCCAGAGCCAAAGTCTCTTGAATTATGAAGACTAACCCAATTCGATCCCAAAAGCAAAACAGCCCACAGAAAAAATTCTGATCACATGTACAATTCTGCAATTGGTAGTAATTAGCCTTAGGCTACAAGGATGGAAAAAAACACTCTTTGAAAAAACCCACAGATTTAAGTAGCAATGAAAGAAGCCCAGTATTTCTAGGCATCTTAGGCACAGGCTGTCAACTCGCCATGAGCAATAAAGTGCATCAGACTTCACAGAACAAAATTCAGTTTCGAAATTTGATATATGACAAACATTAAAGAAGCTGTTTTTCCTCTCTCGGTACATTTTGGTGTAATCAGAGGCGTCCTGATTTGGTACTAACCTTTCACATCAGATAGTACAAATATCCTCAATTTAATTTGCTCCCAACTGATGATATATCAAACACAATTATTGCAGTTTCCAAGAGGGAAAGCCGATGCCTGCCAGAGGCCCAACGCATTATCATTCAATTCTATCTTTCCTCTGGGCAAAAGTACAATCTAAAGACCACGGTCATGATTAAATTACACCAGTTAAATCATTTTAAGAACCACCTTTCTTCATTTTTGTCCCAATTAGGGCCTTAGCAGAATTAACAACATGGACATTTATTGGTTTCATTGCAGTTGGAGGCAAAATAACCTAAATGCAGCTCTTCTGTATTAGCTATCTAATATTCATCTCCCTTGCTGACCTAATTAATAATCACTAAACAAAACCCTGTTTTACTGTTCTCAGAGATTTTTCTGAAACAAATGATCTGACTAAACTGAAGTTCTGATGCTGTAATGAGGATAATTACTAAATATGACCTCTTAAAGTTTCTTATAGTCCTGTTCTACTCAGGCTAAGTTTTCGTAATATATTTTCTTGCCAAGAGTAATTTTAGAAATAGTATTCAGCCTTGGGATAAGGTATTTACCTTGAAACCTAAATACAAAACTCGTAATACTGTCCTTTTAGAAACCTTCTTAATTCCTTATGTAAAAGACACTATGGGATGCACATTGTCTCCAATCAAGTTAAAGTATAAATCTCTCCTCCTCCTATCTCAAGTCATCTGTATATTCTCAGAAATTAGCTGAAACAATCAAAATACAAGGGTGACGAGATTAAATCTTTTGCTAGAATAAGGGAGAAAGGGAGGATTCTGAAGGCAGATTATTTGGGGCTATTATTTTTACAGGCTGCTTTTAGCCTTCATTTGACTTCATGCTTGCGGATACCTAGTGGTTTATTTGACCATACCATGCCACAGATGTTAACAGCAGTATCCCTATTTCTAAAGCGGTCTGTTCAGCGATCCAAGGTTCTGGTGTCAGAGCATAGCCTTGTATCATGTTAAAGCTCCATTAAAGTTGAAGGAAGATGAAAAATGATGCATCTTGTAAATATTGCTGCTGTTCACCAAAACTTCTGTGTGTACATGAATGTCTACTTCAGGCAAAAGGAAACTGTACTAACTAGTGCATCATTTGCCTTTGTACAGAATGGTGAAACCACAATAAGCCCTTCAAAATCATGTACAGGTAACAATCACATGCCCCCCAAATTAAGACAGTGGACCCTATTCTGGGAAGGAAAGCGTTTATCTAAGACATATCCACTAAAATAGAAATTATCTTTTGATGAAACCAGGAAGATAATATTTTCTTTAGAGCAAGATCAACCACTACAGATGTTACAGCATGATTTCAGAACCTAAATACTAAGTAATTAAACTTAGCAATTTTCTGTTGCTGCTGTTGTTAGGACTGTTCTTTCTAGCACAAATTAGGTCATAAAACTAATAGGAATCTCCCAGCTTTTAAATTGTTTCCGTTATTAAAACTACTGTAAAATGATGCATTGTGTAGGAATAATCAGTTCACCCTGGAATACTCAACAGTCCAATATTTTGCCCATGACAGAAAAAATACTAATAAAATATTGATATCTCCTCTGAGCTAAGGAAAAAAAAAAATTAAAATCAAGTCAGATGAGGGAAGTCTGGATTAAGGGCAAACCAAGTAGCTCTGTTAACGGCTCAAGGCTACAGTTCTGCTGCTCTTTCTCTCATTTCCTCACGGACAGTACAAAGGAAAGGAAACTTCTAATGCTTGAAAGAGCTAGCAAGACTTTGCTTTGTCACCTGGATTACCTGCTACTCTTATTTCACGAACCACAACAAAACAGCTTTATTTTTCATGGTGAGTCAACTACCACGTGATTAACTGACACCTCAAGCCCACAAATGGTTTTGAACCTGTGCAAGTGACCTCTGTGTACTATCAGTTTGAAAGGAAAGGCCTGGAGGCTTGCAAGCAAATCCTGACTTTTATTCAGTATAAGGGACAAGGACAGCTTGCTTTTTTCACCAGTGTAAGTTCTAGGGCTTTTGCTTTATCTTATTTAAAAATTTCCTGTTCTTGCTTTTTTTTTTTTTTTTACTTTTTTCTCATTATTTCACAATACTGAATTAACTGTAAAGCAGAAAATTACTTAAGAGAAACAAATAATGACTTAGCTCCCACTGCAGTAAGCACTTGTTTTTCCTCTTATATCAGAAATACACTAATGCACTTCTAACATCAGCTTCCCATGAAACGTACAGAATACTCATTCCACATATTTTCCTCCATTCGTGCATACTTTATCAGGGTTTCTTATATAAGAACAAAGCTTTGTAAGAAATAGCAATAGTGTTACTTACTTTAATGTTATGGATACCATTCATCTTCCCGACATGCTGTTCAATGGTTTGAACACAGGAATTGCATGTCATCCCCTCCACACTGATAACTATGGATTTTGCCTCCATTGTGGAATTCTACTCAAGTCTTCTCATTGCTGTTGGCCAAAAACAATTAAGACATCTGTTCTTAAATCATTTCACAAAGATTGAAATCAAAACAGGGATTTAACAGATGATCTACTTAGCCACATGTAACTCTAGTAGATGTCAAAATCTGAGCAAAGCTGAACAGGAAGGAGAACTTCAGATATTTATTCCTATGAATTTTCAAAAAGGGAACGTGTTCAGACATTTATTATTTGATTTGTGTTACAATCGAGATAATTTAACCGCATGCAGCAAGCTGTGATTCACTGGTGTGTGAGATGAAACTACAGGGAGAAGCAAGTGAGAAAGAGAGAGACACCAGCTTTTGGAGTGCTAGAACAATAGAGGACGGCATGTAAGCCATAGTGGCACAGGTGATGATCATATTTTTCCACATTTATATCTCATATATTATCCTACACTAGCAAAAACAAGTGACACTGAAATTAGCCCTAGGAAGCAAATCAAGCTTTTTCCACATCTCATTCAGGAACGTCTAATTTCTGCTCCTCTGAAGATTATGATTATTATTTTTGCTCATAAAAACAAGCCCAGAAAAAAAACAACTGAACTTAAATGAAATTAATTTGTAGAAATAATGGCTAATGCAAAGGACTTCTTTTGTCCAATGCATAAACTGCTAAGTAACAGAGGAGAAAAGAGGGCAAAAGAAGTGATCTCCAGATTTTTTTTTTTTTTTTTAAGCTTTTGAAAATTTGCATTATTTTTTCCAATGGCAGAGAGGTTTAGTGACCAGGAAAATGATCACAGTCAACTGCTTCATGTTTGGCTGCAGTGAAAGCAACAGCAAATTTTGATGATTAACTGAACAGCTAAAGTTAAGCACAGGCTTAATTCTGGTTTTTACCCTGGGGACTTACCTGGGAAAACTAAATTACATTAAGTATTAACAATGTTTAATAAAATTAATTTTCTTGCTCCTTGGTTACATTTCAGAACTGTTCCCTGATATAGAAGGCCTGAAAGTTTCTGGTTTTGCTTTGAGACATGCTACAAACCATGTAAGAATACAAGGATATTTCATCATAGAAACAGGTTTACCTCATTGACGCACAAAACTAAATGCTGAAGCTTAATCAACAAGAAGTAAAGACAGTATAAACCTCTGAATTAGTGAAGTTTCCAACAGATGAAATACATATTTTTCCTTTAACTGCATTTTGTGTGAAGAGCAAGGAACACATTGCAAATTTCAGTCAGCCACTAATCTGTGGGAGAATTTAACTACAATTTCTAGGTCAGAAAAGAAAAAAAAAGTTTAACTATGTAAACAACATGAAAGATAGTCAAGAAGTTGATTTTAAAGATTTATTTTCCTAATGCATCTCCTAGAAATCCTCAAATGACCAGCTAATTTATCTAAACTGTGGCATAAACCTTCATATCCTGATAGGCAGTAAGAGTTTTGTTCAAGAACTATGCAGTAAATTACTAAACAAACCAAGAATTAGCGCACATTAATGATAAGCATGGCTAACGGACAGGAATGCTCGGCAAGGCATAAAGGAAACCTCATAGCCACAAGGACTTTGAACACCTGTATGCAACAACGTAGGAACCTTTTTCACTGACATGCGTGGAGAGCGTGAGCAGCACCCCCACAGATATTTAAATCTGATCGGAACCTTGAACAATCTGTGACATCTGACTTTCCTGAAAGGCATCAAGAACTTACTCTGAATGTATCATAAAGCGCTAACGCTTCATCCTTCCATCCCAATCATGGATGAAGTTAGGAAGCACAAGGGCTGCAAGCACAACTCGAGACGGTCGGCGGCTGTGGGATCAGAATCAAAAGCCGCATCCTGCCCTCGTCCTGCGTCTGGATGCAAGCGTGGGTGCACGCATGACACACTGCAGCATGATGTGGTCCCAGTGCCAGGAGACAGAGGAGAGAGCTCCCACAAAGTGGGGCCTCAGGCAGCGAGAGCTTTGATTATTGCTAAGGCTGGCCAAGAAAATAGCATTAACACTTGCACTGGCTGTACTAACCGGGTGCTGCTGCCTCAGAAGATAAAACAGCAGCAGTAAGTTGCCATTAGTAAAGAAGGCATCATATTATGCTATAGTCAGTAGAAAACAGTGACAATAACTCATCCCTGGTAAGAACAAATATGACAACTCTACCTGAAGAGTTATTACAGATCTCACTTCTCGCCTGTTCTTAGAAGATCTGAGTTATTAGAAATACACACACAAATATTTGTATGTAAATATTCACATATCACAGACATATAGAACTGTCACCTGACACAAGAGAGAATTATGAATCGGCAGAAGAGTATATTTTAAGCAAACTTCATATGGTAGGTCCTTTCTCCGGCTCATCTGCACACTTAGAGGTACAAGATATTTTTAAAAACACTATAAAGCTACCCAAAAAAATACATGCTTTCATGATATGATATTGAAATACGACCCTTACTGATTACCTCAGTTCCTCCATAAGGAATGCTCAGTCCACATAGAGCAAAGAAAGACGTAACTGTAACGCCACAGTCAGGGAGCAATGAATATTCCCACAAGGCTGAAGTACAAATAAAGTTTCGAAAAGTACTTGATTTACAGTGTGTTTTGTGAGCACAACCAGACACATACAACTAACTAAAATGAGACACAATAGTCTATCACAGAGTCAATCTGTCCTTTAGTAAGGTTTGGATATAAGTGAAATTTAAAAGCATTTCAGGTACAGGATCAACTTGAACTGCCCTGACAACTGCGCTATTACTGTATTTTGGAAAACGATATAAAGTAATGAAATACTTTGGCTGTGAGCTGCTATCTAAAATAATCAAAGGTTGGCAAGATGCTGCCTTGGATGAGAGTTGGGGTAGAGCTGTACGCCAGTCTCAGAAAGTCTGCTGAGCTCCGGGCTGTCTTGCCTGTTATTTGGTTTAAGAGACTCAAGCTACAGTACAATAATATCCATTGTTACAAGAAACTAGGATACAGCGTAAAAGTCTTTTCTATAAGTCATATGTCAAACAGCAGCCACACATGTAACATGGTGCACTACTACTATTACAATGATTATAGTAGCCATCAGCACTGCTAGTGAATGCCCACCAATGCATTAACAAAAATTAACTGCTTATATATGTAAAAATAACGTTATACTTTTTTTTTTTTTTACATCTACTATTACCATAATTTGTTATGGACAAAGTATTTCCTCCATTTTCTCAGTTTGTTTCCTTGCCCTTCTGCTGTTCATTTCACATATAATCACTTCCACCATTTTTTACACAGCCTCATGTTTTCCTACTTAAAAGGTAGCATGTGGAAAGAGAGACAGGAATTATTAGAGCTATTCTGCCTTAGTGGTCTAATTAACTAAATAAAGTTCGTAAAGTAACTTCAAATATGATGGATGATATTTACAGAAGTGGAAGAAAATACTCTGATTGCAGTAATTCAGGACCACTTATAAAGCGTGTTAGAATCCTGTTACATCAATAGAATGTCCCGATTATGTTTCAAGTGTATGCTTCATAGACACAATCTTTCCTTTAAAATAAAACACACCATCTGCTATTTGTGTTTGGATTTAAATAATAAATCAAAAGCAATCAAGCTTCAATCATTCCACTGCCCCAAGAAGGATTTTTTGTTGGGTTGGTGAGTTTTTTTAAAGACTGCTCTTCTAGGACCAAGTGATCAGGGCCCCGTGGCGTTAGGTATTGTATAAACACAGTGGAGAAAATCCTTTCTGGAAGAGATTGTAATTCAAACATGCAAAAAGCATAAAGGCATAAGAGAAAAAGAATTTTTTTTTTTTTTTTTTTTTACCCCTCAAGGCCCCAAAGTACTAGGACTGAATCCAAACTTTCCATCATAGAATTTATCTGTTGGATCAAACTGTCTCTTTTTTTTTTTCTGACTTTTAATTAAGAAACGCTACTGGATCTATATGATATATGCATCATTAACAGCTCTCTGTTGGTAGGGAAGACGATAAACAAGGATTTTTATTTGCTTTCAACGTTGCAAGTTGCTAACAGTTTTCATGCCACTTTTAAAAACAGGCTGTTCTCTAAAAAATGAGATGTATCCAAATCGAAAAGTAGAAAATGAGCCATTTGTAAGCAATACTGTCTCTTCACATCAGTTACACTGTATTCTTGACATTGAATTGAGAAACAGCACATTCACAATCTCAGTTTTTTGTACAGCCTTACTGAGATTTCTGAAGGCCAAACTGTCTGGATTTCCAGTGCTCCTGATGCTTTAAAGGGATCTTGTTCTCAGAAGAAAGTATAGGCTTAATACATAGTGACTGTAAGTATACACGCATCCTTTTCCCTCCTCTTACAAAATGGCCAGGGCAACAAGTTAAATTTAAAAGCTAACACATGCTTTCATCTGAGACAGTATTCTACCTTGTTATATTCTATTTCATTTCTAACGCTCTGCCTCCCTTACGAGTGCTTCCTGGTAGAAATACTCTGGCTGAGACTTAAAAGAAATATTTTTGTCATAATTTCCTCCTTCTGACAATATTAAATTAAGAAAAATTCATGACTAAGCAGCCTGAAAAATGTATGTTACACCAATATATTATGACTAGATGCACACAAGACGTGTACAAATATTGACAATTTAATCTTAGTTCTCCTTATATGTGTTAATATTTTACCAAGTTCACATGAAAATGGATGCAGAAGTCAAAAGATCTGCATGAGGCTGTGTAGCAATCCGTGTATACTACTGCGATGGCTTGAATTTGGAACACCCTGTTTCCTCACTCTTGCCATCCATCGCTATATATCTCTGTTTTCTCCCCCCATTTAAAATTTTTTTTT
>NW_009189472.1:0-1268 GCF_000690835.1 Fulmarus glacialis
CCCTGGAAGTATTTAAAAGACGTGTAGATGAGGCGCTTAGGGACACGGTTTAGTGGGCATGGGGGTGTTGGGTTGATGGTTGGACTCGATGATCTTAGAGGTCTTTTCCAACCTTAATGATTCTATGATTCTATTCTATGATTCTCTCTCTGCCTGGAGGGTCTCTACTGGTCCCATTCCCAAGGGCAGAAGTGAGGTGGGGGTCCCCCCGTTCTCCTGGGACAGCTCCGCTGTGAGGGGGCCAGGTGAGGCGGCAGCACGAGGCATCGTCATCTCCCCGGTACCTGGCAAAGGGGAGAGAAACCGGCCGGTTGGAGCTGCTATGTTTCTGTATGCTTACTATTAAATGATACTATGAAAATAATTTTGTACTAAAAGAGGAGAGAAACTGTTCAGATGTTCCGAAGAAACAGACTTTGTTTTCATGATAAAAGCTCTATGCTTTTTCAGTCAGTAAGTTTTTAAAATGTCTTACAGTAGTACTCGAAAACCTTACTGAGATACTAGCATCTGTGCTAAAAGCAATCAAGGTCAAAGAAGAGACGTGGACAAAATGGGATAAATAGGCGTCACTTCCCCGTGTTTTCCAGGCTTTCCCAAGAAGAATTAGCAGCCTTGTAACTAGTGACGGTGAGTCCTGATGTGTTTTTTGTGAGTTACTGCTTCAATAACGTCCTTTTTCCTTAACCTACAGTGTGTAGTTTTGACTTCAGTTGGAAAGAGATTTTCCAAAATGGACATCTTTCTCATTCAAAGGAGTTGCATTTTATGGACTTCCCGTCAGAGTGGATCTTCAGAGATGATGTACTTGGCAGTAGAAGTCATCAGCAACAAGACTTTTCACTCTCTTAAAATCACAAAACCAAAAAAAACCCCAATCAATTTCCTTCCAAAGACCCAAGCACAGCACGTCTTCCAAAAGTTGATGGCATCGCTGGTCTTTGGTTCTCAGCTGTAACAGTTGAGATATTACAAAAATGTGTTCCTCTGCATGCTTCAGTACAGCCAAAAGCATTAGCATATCTGCCAATGCCTTATGTATTGCAGCACTGGGGATTTGATCCCCCCCCCCCCCAAAGAAAACCCATATGTAAATTGTAATTGCCAAATAGCTGTAGCATACAATTTATTAGATATATTTAAGCAGTTCGGTATTTGTTCTAAATCTTTAAAAAGAGAGGCAATGGGTTTTTTCCCAATATTTTGACGGAGTGCTCTGAAGTACTTTATTTCTGAGTCGCTTTCAATGGTGTGTTTCCCTGGCAGTT
>NW_009189473.1:0-3817 GCF_000690835.1 Fulmarus glacialis
TTCCCCAAGCCTGTAGTGTTGCATGGGGTATGATTTAAATTGTCTTGAGAAACCATTCTGTGAGCTCTCTAGCACCTGTTTCTCTCTCACTTTTTTTTTTTTTTTGAGGGGGAAATACCCCAAGTCATTCATGTGTTATAACAAGATGTTCATTCAATGATTTCAGGCAAGCAAGTGCCCCCATTCTGTGGTTTTTCTTTGATCAGCACCCATTACAGTACTTCTGTGCGTGAATGCATTATATCTTCCTTTAGCCCTTGGGAGTCTAATGCTGTGCTGTAAGAAAGGCAGTTCTGTAAGAAGGAAATGGACCTTTTCTTTCAGTGTGTGCATTGAACTAGACGGCAGTGATTTACAGCATGCCTTAGAAAAAGCAAGAAGTCGGGGGACTCTGTGGATTGCATTCATAAAACCATTGGACTGGCACTTTGCGACGCTCCCTTCTGGGTGATCCATTGCAATTCCAGGCATCATCCCTCCTGCTACAGATGCCATCCTGTGCGATTTAACCAGCTCTGCTCCTATGCAAGGCTTGCTTCTCTCTGTGTTAGAAAGGAACCGGGTGTCAGGGTTCAGATTTCAATCTCAAGAGAGAAAGGGGCTGGTGCGGGGTATGGGGCTGAGCCCGTACTGTAAGGCAGAGCTCTGGGGCAAGCAGCAAGCCATTGCTGGGATCCGAGAGGGATGGGGAAGGGGCGTGCGCATGCGGGCGGATGTGTCGGAAACAGGGACAGTCAGTGATTTTGTATGAGGACTGATGCATATTCAGAACTCACCATACGTTGACCTTGAGACACGCAGAAGAGTCTGGAGGCTTTTCCTTCAGAGGAGATAACACAGGCGAATAAAGGAACAGTATGCTTTCTGTATATATTTAATCTCATTCAGGCAGATGAATGGGCAAGGTGTGCTCAAACCTCTGCAGCAACTTCTGCCAGCTTAGTCCACAAGAAATGATACTTGTATCACCTTGTTAGTGGCCTTTAGCTGCTCCTGTTTAAGTTCCTGTATCTTACTTGTTTCTTTATTAAATGTGGTGCTGCATTTTGCAACCGTGTTGTTGGCCTGTTCAGTGCATTTTTCTTGATCACAAGAACAGTGCTTTAGACTTGAATATCTGTACTAAAGTAATGTGAGCTATATATTGAGTCGATGACTGCTAAATAATTGAGGCTGTAGTTCCCTTCACAGTACGTGTGAGTTATTCCAAATTCTGCAAAACTATCTGTATGCTGGGTTTCAAGCTGAACTTAGTACAGAATATATTTAATAGACATAGTATTATTAGCTAAATTAAATGCTAGCAATAGGCTGTCAACTTAATTATGGTAGCTGGCTGCTTTAAAAAAACCAGTGAATTATTTTGGATGGAAGTGTCTGTGTGATAAACTTTTCTAACTTCTTGCGGTTCTTGAAGTCAGTGCTGAAAGGCAGGAAGATGCCTGTGGCAGAGCCCTGCTCAGATGCCTGATTTATAGGTTCCTATTAGCATTTTCTGTTTTGACATGTGGAACCACCATTGACTGGGGCCATGGGATGAGCTCCACAACTACTGTGCCACAGCTCTCTGACAGGGCTCTCGGAGACACTCTGCTATTCGGTTTGCTTGGCTGTTAGGTTTTCGTTTTCTTTTTATCAACCGATTCCTATCAGATGTTCTGTGTGTGAGCCTGAGGTTTAAGTAGAAAAGAAGTAAGATTTGCATGAAGTTTCCTGGAGATGGCTTGTGCTCTCTTTGGGCACTTGAAAAATACACCTATTCAAAAGTGAGCATGCGGTTGTTTCATGAATCATGGGATTCACTAGCTCCTACATTCAGTTGCATCCTGGTCAAATCCTCTGTCTACATCTGCATGGTCTCTTTCCTTGCCTGCTTCAAAGACCTGAGATGGAGATTAGCTTTCTGGTAGAAATAACTAGGCTCTGCAGTGAAGGCCATCAACAACACTGGGTTTCTCAGTATGACTAGTAGTAGAAGCGTATTACACAAGTGTGTATATTCTAAAGCAATTATCATCACTCTATTTTTAAATTATCCTTGTATAAGGTAATCTATTGCATTTCAGCACTTCAGTTAAAGCAATAGCCAAGAGTCACAAAACCTAATTGGAATAGGGTGCTTACCCTGGGTGGTGGGAAAGACACTGGAGGCTCTTTCAGGCAAAGCTCTGCCAAGTCTGCTCGGGGAGCGACCTTGTGCTGGCTGCAGGACTGGCTACACAACTACAGGACCAGGTTTTTTCTCTGCTAAACTCTCCTGACAAACTTCTATTCATTGGCAGTGAGCTCTATGGGCTGTCCCAAACAGTTTTGAATGAAACCTTTCTCTCTCCGCCTCTTCATCCCTTTTGCCCATTGACGTGGAAATGTTGGGTTCCTGTGGCATTGGATTTCTCCCTCCTTCACTAACGTTGGTTACCATGAGAACTGCTAATGGGAGAAAAATCAGTGCTTTCCCCAAATACAATGTGAAGTAATTTCAAATGTAATGTTCATGTTATGCATTGAATATCTAGGTTCCTGAAGGATGGGTATATAAGACGATTGTTGTGTGAACAGCTTGTAAATGATATGTATGTGGAGTGTTATTCTTGCCTTCAGTATATCTGACTGGCATCATAAAAAAAGTGTTCTAGTACTTTTGTTTCCACATGCTGGGTGCCATATAGTAAAGGGGTTTGAATACAAATTCACATTTTACTTTGGATTCAAATACTTGTAAAATGCATATATATCATTTAATTAGCCATGGGTGGCATTTTTAGGGTACACTAACAAATCCTACTAAATTTCAGAGAGATTCAGGCAACTGAATAGTAGTATTTTAAGAAAGTTTCTCCCACCATAAACAAAAATCTTTGAACAGAAAACAGCCCACTACTATACATCCCTCCTCCCAAGCATATTCAGACCTTAACCAATGACTCGTTCTGACCCGAAGCGAGGCAAGAGTCAGGTTCCCAACACATCCCTCCAGTGTGGTGTCAAGTGCTTTTACATGGAGGACACTCACTGAACGGCACCAGGCAACCTTCAGAAATCTGATTTTTTTTTTTTTTTTTAAAGTTTAGAAGTTGCAGATGATTGAAAGAGATTTCAGGTGTGAAACTTCCACTTTTGATTGGTGCATAAGATTGGCTTCCTAGGTGGTGGTTTTACTACAGAGGGCAAATTAAATGGAGTGAAGAAACTACTAGGAGGAGTTTTCAGAACAGCCCAGCACCGAAGTTTTGGTATTTGGCTGGGACTGCCGGTAACTCTCCTAAGGACTGTGGCTTCCAGGTAGCCACCGGCTGGGTCACCCTGTGTGATGTGCTGAAGAGGAGTGGACGTGGCTCTGCAGCTTGCCGCCTGCCTCCTGCAGACCTGCGCCACACAGCCATGAAGCAAGATTGAGTACCAACTTCTGTCTTCATGCCAAGTTTGTTCAGGTTCGGGCATTGGTTTTGAAATACGGTACAGGTTTAGTGTGTGCAGAGGTGAGTTGAGGAGGAGGAAAAGGGACACGATTTGAAGTATTTTGGTTCAACCTTCAGCTTTCTCTTGGGATGCCTTAGGTGGGGGTTTCTGGTCTAAATTCAGCAAATACTGCTTACACGGCTGAAAAAAATATCCCCCCAACACCTCCCAGAAAATACACACACACAAAGAAAGGAGGATCGAGTGAAGGAATTTGTTCAAAAAGCTTTTTTCCCCCCGTACAATATCTGTACCAAAAATCGTGATTTGGAGCTCTGTTCTTTTCCATCCAAGCAGAAAATATATGTAAGCTCTACCTTCTCAGCCCTGTTTCAGTTCTACATAGGATTTCTTCCTG
>NW_009189473.1:3848-24238 GCF_000690835.1 Fulmarus glacialis
AGTCGAGATTTAGGTTTTAGCAGGGGTTTTATATCTCCTTGAATTCCTCACCTTCATCCTGTCTCCTTCTGTCACTTGCGTCACATGGAAGTGGTTAAGCCAACATGGAGTGCTTTTTCCTCCTCGGACTAACCAGGAAGGAAAAGTTGGAAGTCAATGCAAAAAGCTGTTACCCAGTTTGACACTTAGTGAAGGCAAGGCCCCACAGGCCAGACTGTGCGGGGAATGACGACTAACCAAGTTGCAGCAGAGAGCAGTCCAGCCTGAAAGCCCGAGTTCACCACCACGGGGAGCAGGAGGCTGGAGGAGCCCGAGTAGCTCCTGGGCAGGCGAAAGACAGCCCCGCTCTGCCTCTGGCACATATATATCCAACTGCTTCCTGAAAACTAGAGCAAAAGCTAAAGTTAGAGTCCTGTCCTCCCAAACCCCCCCGTGGTGATGGTGGTCTTCTGGAATGTAAAAGGCATGGGTTCAACTCTCTTTGTGTGCAGGAAGGAATCCAAGCTTTGCTGAAACCACCCATCTACAGGGTCAAAGAAAAGAGGCTGTATTTTGAAAGGAGGGGAACGGTCAATGGTCTGTTAAGAAAACGCGGAGCAAAGGTTTGGGAAGGTGGTGTGACCTGAGCAGAGAGAAATTTGAAGGCTAGAAGAAGGGCAGGGTTTCCAGGTGGAAAACCCTGCTCTCAATCTGCCTGCTTTTTTCAGGGGTTGCTGGCAGCTGAGGCTGAAGCATTACTGCTGTGGCCGTGTTCACTGATGCAGGATGAGGCATCGTCCTCCTCAGCTATACCGCAGGGACCTACCTAGGGCCTCTCAGTGTTTTGGAGACTGCAGTGAGATTCAGACCTTTAGGCATAAAAGCCCGCTCCATTCATGCAGAGTGAGTGTAGCCCAGACCCTGTATCTCATTTTCTACTAATAAAAAGAAATCTGACTTTTGCGATAGCTAACCCAAATCACCCTTGTGTTATACATGAGCAGTTCCCCTTCCCCAATTCTTTGGCAACTGTTTCCAACTGCAGTTCAGCACAGGAAATTTTCACATCCAAAGAAAGTAATCCCAAAGCACTAAAATCTTGAAGAAATATTTCATCTGCTCCTTTTATAGTAGAAGGAGATAAGATGCTCTTGGTGGGGGTTTTTCTAGTGTGGGTGGCGACGGAGCATATTCTGAGGCAAGAGTACTTTATGACCCCAGCTTTGCCCAAATGTAGCTAGTCTGAGGGGCTCTTTCAAAAGAACTATGAGAGATGTTTGTGGGTTTTATTGTTGTTTTTTTTTGTTTTTTAATTGCACCTAATGCAGAGGAACTTCCTGTTGCTTGCCTTAGCTCCACTAAGGTTTTCTAAATGTACTGCCTTTCATTTTTTATATGGTAAGAATTAATTCTGATTGAATACTTTGCTTCACTGAACTGCAGATAAGATGAATGAGGAACTGCTGGCTAAGAAAGGGCTCTCACAATGTGTTTTAGACCTCTATATCCCTGAGCACTTGATCTATTGATGGGTTTTGTAATGCTGTTATCCTGCTGATCTAGTTGCAGGATTTTACCTCATGCTGCAGAGCGCCTGCAGAAGCAAAAAGGGAGGAAGGAGTAGTGGTGACCCAGTTCTTCTCACGCATGCGCACACGGTATGTCCTGGATGCCCTCTAAGTCATTTTGGTGGACAGTGTTCTTCACGCTGAGTCTGGTCTCAGAGTTTGTTACTCCTACTGATGTCCATGAGGAGAAACCAGCAGGACAGAGTGGATGGTGTGCTCTGTGTTTGAAGCGTATCCCGAAAAGTTTTATTTGGAAATGTCTACAGCTGTGGCCTTTGTACTACCTTATAGTAGCTGAAGCTGGGTTTTCAGCACTGCTTTAGGAACGTCCTCAGTCATGTCTCTTGGGGCTTAATGCGCTTTGGTGGGAGCTGTGTAGAGCGAGGGAGAGAATCAATTTTAACAGTGCTCTTTAAAAAATGTGGTGGCTAACCCTCAAAATCCTAATGCTGGAACTGCATTTAGCTTCTTCCAGATGCTTTCTCAAAGCATAATCTTAATATTTGCTTGGAGGGAAACCAGAGATATTTTTAACTGGAAGAGACCAGGCTGCAGGGAAGGGGCGTTTAGCCCAGGACTACGAGCACTTAGTGCTACTTCTTGGCACCAGCCTCCCTGGAGGGAACAAAAGGCAAGTTATTTGCCTTATGCTTGTACCATTGCAGCAACACAGTACCAGTAACAACCCCATTACGTCCTAGAGGTCTCCCAGCCTAAATATTTGTTTAAAACAGAGACCTACAGGGCGAGATTCCAACTAATATACCACTTCTTATTAGAGATAGACCCATATGGATCATTTACATTTCAGGCACTCTTATTATACATTTTTATTATATGCTATTCTTCGTGAAACAACTGAGAGAAAATCCAAAAGTTTAACTGCTAGCATGATATGCAAAATCTATACAAATAATTAATGTTTTGGTCTTAACAGAAATCTGGCCTCATTTTACAGGCAGGGGCTATACCGAGTCTGACCCCACTGCGCAACCTGTGTGGAAAATTACCCATGACTGGCCCAAAGTAAGATCCCGTTCAGGTTCATGGCAATCTTGCCATTGGTGCCAGTGGGGTCAAAGTTGCGGGGCTGAGGTGTAGCGGTGTAACAGACACAGGTGTGTCTGTTAAAATTATTGGGTTTTTTTTTTTGTCAGATATAAAATACAGTTGATACCTACCCCGACGCCTTCAACAAGTTTTCACAGCTGGCATGTGAGTACACGTATATCAATCCTTTCTGGTAACTCTGGCTGGCTGCCAAAATCTCTGAATACAGCTACAGCCCTGTTTGAATATGAACACACGTCTTGACTCCTCTGAGATACTGCTAAATAAGTCATGAGCAATTGCAACAGTCAAACTGGTATTTACCCACCCTCTTGAAAGCAATGCTTGGAGTTCTTCAAGACTTCTCAGCACGCTTCTTGTGGGTTTTCTGTAGGGCTTCTTGATGAAATGTTTTTGCAGGGGGCAGAAAATCTCTACACAGTGGAATTCTGAGGTAGTGCTGTGAGAGACAAGTATCTTCACAAAACATTTTATAGTAGTAGCACTGCTTTGGTTGCAAAGCTGCACTTCATTGGGTTTTTTTAGTGCCTCAATAAATGGGCATTATCTGGGCTTAAGGTAGATGGCAAACAAGAGAGACCTATCAGGAGTCATTGGCCTGCCTAACCTTCCCTTCAGCAGCAGTTGGCTGGGACGTCCAGCTTTAGTGGGTCAGGACGTTGGAAGAATAATATGAACTGCTTGACTGGTCTCTGCATTTTAGACAGAAATACTTGCAACTAAAATCAGAGGGTGAGGATCACTAGGATAAGTCTCTCATTGGCATTACCTTACATGTAGTAGCTTGCCTTATTCCAGAGACTATGGATGTATTGCAGCACAAAACCAGATGTTTGTGAATATATTTCAAAGTTGATGCTTGCCAATATACATGTTCCTTTCTGATCTAGACAGCAGCCTTTGAAATTAAAGAGAGAGCTGAATGAGTTTTCTTGTAAGTGGGGCATTTTTTTGGTCCCTTCCAGAGGGCTTCCCTAGTTTCTAACTGAATGCATATTCAGCTAGAGCAAGAACATGTGTCTCTTTTCTTTGTGGCTGTCTAGTGTGGCTATCTATTTTCAAGCAACTTGAAATAGCTGAGAATTAGTGAGCCTGCTTAAGGGCATTTTGCTCTTTTGTCAAATTTGGTTGGATTCGGCCTGTGGGTTTAAGAAACGCCCAGCACATACACACTCACACACAGGGTGTGATTGCACTGGCCACGTTTCCACAAAAAATTGGGCTAAGAAGGTCAAGCTGTGTTTAGCCCCGAGGTCAAACATCACAGACTGGAAAATGAGCCTCTGTTCTTGGTTTAGTTCTAAATAAAAAAAAAAAATTGTTTCTAATTTCTAACAATTCCTAGCACTATAGTGTTTCCCTACTTTATTTAAGAATTTCTGCAATTAGAAGAAAATGAATAATGCAAAAATGGATTTGCAAATTAAAGGGCTGACTTTATTATGGTGCTAAAAATGAGGCTGCATTGTGAATTATTCATGTATACCTGGATAAACATTAACTTTTCTTAAAACGTCTGTGAGGTCCAGAAGATTCAGAGTTTCTTTCCTCACCAAAATAAGCTTGTTTGGTAGTCAAAAATAACAGCAGCAAAATCGCATGAGAATAACAAAAAAACCCCAGATTAAATAGGTTATATGAGTCACAGTCATTAAATATGTAGAAACACAATGATCTGTTTTAAATGCAAACTAAATTTGAAGGAAAAAAATAGTCTAAATATTATACAAATCAGCATGAATATTAGTCTTTGTAGAAGGGAAAGGATGTTAGATGGTGTCATGAGTTATTTGTTCAGAAACTTATGTTTTGAGATTTTTAAAAAGATTCAACATATTTTATAGAAGGGCAAAACCCATATTCCTGGCTTAAGCAGCTAGGGATTTGCCATTGAGAAATTTAAAGTAGGTTATGTCTTACTTGGTGAACAGTCCCCATGCTGAAGAAACGTTTGCCTGAAGAGGGCAGCCAATATAAAACATGACAATTTTCAGGAAATTAAGGATTGTTTGGGAGTAACTAAGGGATAGAAAGGAATACCATATGCCCAGTCATACATAACTATGTTATAACAAAGAGCACAACCTGTTGTATGTAACAGCCAGGTTTGGGATTCAAGTGCTTTGTGGACATCTACCCAGTACTCAACTTCTGCAGCTCTTCACGCTGTTGTCTTTGGCTGGAAGCTCCACAACCACGGCAAGACCTGACAGAGGTGACATTGAGTCTTGACTTCTATCCTTCAAATTCGAAAGGGAAAATATTTAGCACCACAGGAATGTGACACATGAATGTAGATTTCCTGACAGACCATCTTTACGTTTATACATACCAGGTACATCCTGTTAATTAGTCATCAGCTGATCCAGACGCCCCTACCTGAGGTGCCGCCCTGGTTAGTGCTCTATTTCAGGGCTCTGGTCCCAAGCGACATGGCGATATTACCTCTGTGAACCGCTGGAGGAAGCAAAAGGCCTAGAAGTTTCTCCTGTTTTGCTTTGCACGTGTGTGGAGGATTCTTGAGTTTATTTGTAGAGAGGAAAGAGAGCTCAAGTCTTATGGCCTTCCAAACCACCCTTTAGGTTGCTCCTATTTAAGGCCAGATCAGCCTTATGGTCCTTTGGGTAACCACTGTGCATGCTGAGCTTGTTCAAACTAGCTTCCTGAGAAGCTAAAAGCCCCCAACTTACTATGAGTTTTCTTTCCAGTAAGTAAGTGTCCCCACCTTCATCTCACGTAATCCCTTCCTCTGGGGCAAAGTGATTTGCAGCTGCTATTGCTAGTGGTAATGAGCAGACCATTTTGACCGAGAAGCACTTCACACTGATTTGACGCTGGGATAAAGAGCACAGACAACTATCAGGGTGCAGGCTAAAAATGTGCTTCACCCAAGCCTCTTTCTTCACACTGATAATGGGAGTGGAAAAAGAAAGGGCATAGGGTTAAACGCTGTTCTACTTTCAGGTACTATTTTTTAAATACATCTTTGTCATTAGTAAATGTCATACTATTTCACCAGTTTTCTATGCAGTTATAGCACCCCAGGCTTCTCTCAGTGCTGAAGTCCCAGTTTGCCAGGTGCTGGGCAGTGGATGCCAAATTGTTTATAGCCTAATGAAGCCAAGATACTATGAATGGACAGAGCAAACTACTGAAAAGAAAGGAGAAGCACGAATGGAAAAAAGTAACCATGGGAACAGATGTACACTTGCAGGCCAGAAGCAAATGTAACCAAGTGGCTTTGAATGATTTGTAGTACTTGCATACAAATATTACTTCTCTAACTTGCTTTACTCACTTTCTCTCTGGATGTCAGCATGTGGCACATTGGATGGACACTCAAGTGGAATTTTGTATAAAAGGACTTAGAGGGAGTTAGAATATTATAATTTGGTTACCCCTGGGAGACTCTTTACATCTGTTTTCACAAATACTTATTGACAGAAGGATGTTTTCCAAGTGGAGAGAATTTGGTTGATGCTGAGTTCTTGCTCTGTCAACATTGTGGGGATTTGAACAGCAGCTGCTAGTTGTATTTGAGACTGGAAGGAGGGGAGAGGAGCAGTGTTAGCTCTGGACTGGAACAGCTGAGAAAAGCAATCATTTCCAAATCTTTTTCTAAAATGTGATGGCTTTGCGTTAGAGACACCAACTCTTTCTGAAATGTCTCTGTGCCTTTTTTCCCTTTTGTAATACTAACCCTTTTCTGAGGCACTGGGCACGGCTTCCTCCTCTCTCTCTCTCTCCCCCATGGTATTTGTCAGTGCTTTTGCAGCCTTTGGCAGCTTCCCAGCCAGAGCAGATTCTCTGCCAACAGACTCCCCTCATGGCTCATTTTATAAAGGGCTGATTGCTTTGATGGATGATAAGCTAAGGAGAATGAGGGAACAAGGGATTTCTTTTTTTTTTTTTTTTAAGGAAAAAAAGCCTTCTCCCTTGCTTCTGAAAGACACATTGCAAATAGAATCACTCCAAACCTTGCAAGTTTTTATCGTGGGAGAGCCATCACAGGTAAAACTGTTCCTGTGGTGCTCTGTGTGTGATACTGGGGGGTGGGAGGTGGAAACATTAAGGCAGGAAAAGGTTAGGAAACGAAACACATGAAAATCTTAGGCTACGAGAGAAGAATATAGTGAGTGGAGAGAAGAGGAAAATAATGAGTCAAGGGAGAGGACAGGAGCAAAGAAGGAAAGAATTTAGAAAGAAGAGATGGAGCGAGAGAAAGAAACAAAAACTGACTGGAAGCAGAATAAGAGAAGCTGAAGCTGAAGAGAAGTGCTGGAGGAAAGCAAGGCTGGTAGATATGCAACCCTGTGTGCACACCTGATAGAAGAAGAGGGCAGAGCTGAAACATGGCTGAAAAAAATCACTAGAAAATATAACAAATCTTAAAATCAGGCAATAGAAGAATGAATCCAATATGAAATGAAACATCAGCTGAGACAGGAAACATCAAAAAACTAGCAAAGGACTAACTCCCTCCTTCCTACACCTGCCACCCCTGAAAAATTTACTTACAGCAACAACTTGTGGACATCTCCACAGCACATATCTTTCCCCACCAAATTTTCTGTGGGTTCCTGCAAGATGGTTTGCTGCTCCTCATTACTACTAGGGCTGGCTGGGCAGCAACCATCAGTTTCAAGACAACATTTGAAACCTGTTTTCATTCTGTATGGATTTGGAAACAAAATATTTTGACTGTGTTTGAAAATTCGTAATTGTCCTAATTGCATCTGGCTTTATGCCAAAATTCCAGCTTTTGGATGCAAGAGTGTATTTATCCAGTTAGGGATAACGGAGACTCAGGTATCAGTCCTTGTTCTCTGATACCATTTGGAGGTTTCTAAATTCTGTATTCGTCAGAGCAGGGATGTGCTAAACCTAGGAGTGGGAAACTGTTTCCCTTTTCCTTTGCCCCAACTTTGATGAAACCAACAGGTTCTGCACCTTATTCAATAAAACTGTTTTGTTTTTTTTTTTTTCAAAAAGTGCTGTGACCACATCTGATGATGATTTGCATGTATGTTGCACCTCTCAAAAGATTTGTTATGGAGAACCTGTGCTGTTTGCTGACCTCCCTTCTCATCAGTCCTCCTTCCACCTTAGTAATGGAGCCAGTATCTCTCAACACTGAATTTAATGTTGATGTTTAGCATATGCAGATATCTGATTGAGCCTTAAAGGCCAAGATTATACACATCTTGTGGAGATTTGCCTCAGTGCTCATACTTATTGCAGAGACAGAAGGAAACACATATTTTGGATCCATCCAGTGTTTCCTTCATTTTCTGTGTCCTGGCTGGACTCTGATGTGTGCAGCTAGTTAGGCTTTGTTTGCCTTAACAGTTATGTTGTTTATCAGCTATTCACATCTTAATCAAGAACTCCAGTGCAATGCGAACATCTCCTGAGGACTGTTTTTCACATCCTCTGGCAGTATAGGTTAGGAACATAAAATGACATGTTCCTGCATTTCTTTCAGCAGCATCAACATGTCACCTCATTTCTTTGTTCGTTCCAACAAAACCACCCATATGAGTGCAATTACTCAGGAGTATGTAAAAGGCAACTTAAAGGAGAGACCTCTACAGATGTCTGGGCAGGAGCAAACCTGTCCTGTATGCTTGTGTAAAGCTCTTTTGGGTCCCAGTCTAGACTAGCTCATTACATACACTGCATTCACACTGCCTTTCCTAGAGGCAATGTACAGCATATTAATGCTTACTTTGTTAAGATTTTTTTTTTCTTTTTTTTTTTTTTTCCTTTTGCCTCTTTCCTTCAGTGGATGAGGACTGCAGGACTATCATTAATTCAGGCTAACTCCAGGTGTCTAGTAATAGAGGTAATTCTGCCTTCCGGACATCTTTTTCCTCCACACCTGTAGCTCTTGGTGGCGTTCCCATCCCATTCACATTTACTGTGATAGCACTGACAAGAGCTCTCTAAAAATGATGCATCAAGTCTTCTCTATTTCATGGTAAATTTTCGCTCTTTCTTTGATACTGCTTGTTGCGTTCTCTATTTCCACACAGAGTCGGTGGTGTTGCCTCTCTGCCGGCCGCAGGCTGTGCTGTAAAGGTTGGCGCTGGCCCTGCCCCTTGTCCCCTGCTCCACTGGAGACGGTTGCAGCACCAGAAGGGAGCAATTTCGGGAGAAAGGGATGTGGATGTGGATGCTCTCTAGATGACTGAGGGCTAGCCTGGCAAACGTTTCTACAAAAGAAAGAAACCCAGGTGTTTTCTCTCTCTCTCCAAAACTGAGTTGAAGCAAGCTGTGCTTTTAACATATAGTGACATTCTCATTTCTTGTGCTGAATCTGGAGAAAGCTCCCGTTTGGGTTTTTTTTGGCTACCGGTTGCACTGTCTGTTACGGTGACTGGATAACGTGTTTATACCTCATCCTGGTTGGACTCTTTTTACCCCATACCCTCAGGGTTTTGTCCCTGCTTTTGTCATTGATGTATCCAAATTTATGAATCGGTTTCTTTAGGATATAGAGGGGACTTCTGAGGTTCAAGAGGCAGTTATCTGCTTAGCCACCATTGAGTTTTTGTGGGACATAGGCACTGAGTTGGGCTCTGGGCTTTTCAAAACATGCCCCTGGTTTCTGGTGAAGGTGGTAGGTACTCACACTTTCATGCTGAAGGGTAGGCATTCCAGCCTGTTGTCTGAGTTGCATATGCACGCAAATCCTTCCCACCACTGCCTGGGCGCAGTAAGAATTGTGTCTTCTGGGATTATGCCGACTTCCATTTCAAAAGGGCTTGGTGTGACCACCTAGTCTGACCTCCTATACTTCAGGCTTACTCCTATAGAGTAAGGTCGTGCAAATAATATAAAAAAGTTTAAAAGAAACCAAGAATAAAAGTTAAATTCATTGCATTTTGCCTGTGCTTATTTTATGGATCTTTGCTTCCTCTATCAAACAAAAAGAGACTAAACTTCCTCACTTGCTTAATACTTGGTTAAACATTATACAGTCCATTGGCTCCAGCTAAATATGTCCCCAATTACATGGGACTTCTACTAATACTACTCAAGTTAAGCAGCAGTCATTGGAATAAATCAGTCATCTCAGTAAAGTGGCCTTCAGTTAAAGTTAGGTGCAGTGTAATCATGGCCTTAAGGGCATGTGGCTTGATTGCTTACAGCTTTGCATGTTTCTTTCTATAAGTGTCATTTTTCTAAATAAAAATTGTCTTTTTTTCTGTAGGTCCTTTCAATTCATAATAAAGGACCTCAAGTATTTCCTGAAGCCTTCTTGAGGGGATTCTATTTTTGCTGGAATTTTTAAAAGGGAAATAAATGGGAAAACAGGGAGAATTATTGTGTTTCCTCTCGCTCACCAAGATCTAACCTTGTCTGAACTCAGCAGTCGGAGTATATTCAAGCATCAGGGAAGCAGAAAGTAGTCAAGTTTATGGAATAATAGCTTTAAAAAATTCAGAGTGCTAAATATTGGATGATTAGCTGAATGAAATCTCCAGACCTAGAGGGTGGGATCATTAGGCAAACTTCCCTAGAAAATGAAGCTTGAGCAGCTACGCTGTCTTTCTAAGCTGCCTATCCCTCCCCTAGGGTGTAATTTTTGAGCCCACTGGTCACTCGAGCAAATCCGACGGAGGCACGGTCTTTCAAAAGACATGTTCCAAGTTTTGTGAAGGTGGTTGGTGGGAGGGGAGGAACGAAGGGGCTCTGCAGTCGCACAGCGGCTTCCCCGTGCAGCGCACGGGGCTCAAACCCCTCGCAGCAGGTGCTGCCCTTGGTTCAGGGGAGCAAGATGACGTGGGAGGACATGGAGACTGCCGGGAGGGTGTGGGGAGGCTCCAGGGGGTCACTGTGGTCGGGGGACCAGAGGCTGGAGGTGGTGTGCTGGGAGGTTGCTAGAGCTGTAGGACATCAACCAGCAGGAAACCAGCTTCGTTAATCTTGTTGGGAATGGGACAACTTGTGAATGCTGTGTGAAGGAAGGGAGATGGGGAATGAATCTCTGTGCATTTATGTGGACAATTTTATGCGTGGTTCAAGAGGAATGCAAAGTAATACTTCAGTCCCCCTCAGCCCCTTCCCCTGGTTCCGCTAATAAAGCGCATGAGGAAGAAAGAGGGTCATCAGAGCAGAGCAGGCAGGGCTGGGAGGGCTGTGACCAGGCCTGTGCAGGGGGCACTCCGGGAAGGCCTGGGCTCTGTGGCTGTCCTGCATCTCAGCGCCATGCTCCTCAGACACTGTGCCTGCGCCCTGCTGGCCCCGTGGCTGCCACCAGGGCTGTCGTCCGGTTCCAGGGGCCACCTGATCCCACAATCATCACCTGTAACTGCCTCAGGATTTTTAAAAATCTCTTTCCTTTTTTTTTTTCTTCAGGGCAAGAAGGTGGGATGCTGCTGCTCAGTCTTCCAATTACAGCTGCTCCTGCAGAAGCTCTGCCCGGTGCTGTTTTGTTTGTTACCTTCCCTGTGAAGGTTGTGAGAAGCAATACCAAGGGAGCTCTGCTTTAAGGGATAATCTCCATCGTATCTCTCCTTTTGCATCAGAAATGTGCAAACAGAAAATGACAGCCTTCTTTTCCTTTTCTTCTTTTCTTGCTGCAGTATGGTTTATCCCCTGCCTGGCATACTGATTTGCTTGAGAATTCAGGCAGCAATTCAGTGGAAAAAATCATTAAGATTAAGTACAAGCAGGCCTTGCTCAGCAGTACATCATGACTGGACTCCTACGACCACCACTTTTTTTTTTCCCAGATCTCAAAACACTTCTTCTGTAAAATAGTGTCACATTTCAACAGTGTTTCTTCTTCTTTTCAACCTTCAGCCGAGGAGAATGACTGAAATAGAGCTCACCAGTCATCTCTTGGACGTATTAGAAATGTCCCTTGTCCTTATGGGTGCCACACAGTTCTTTCTCAGAGCATTTTTGCATCCTTGAAACAGCATGTTGCAGTGCCAGGATTTTCCAGTTGTAAGCCATTTTTTTTGTTTAGACTGAACTGTGCATAGAGCTTTATTGCTGCTGCCAAGCCTTAAAATTATCAGGAGAGTAGCCTAGAAGTTGAGTTAAGTTAAAATTGTGGTTGTGCTCTTTTGTGTTTGTGCTCTTATTTCTGAACCTGGGAAGTGCAGCCAAGCTTGCCTCTGCTGTGAAGAGCTATGAACTTTTTTTAAAATGTGCAATTCAGACAGAATTACAGTATGTTTGGGGAAGGAGCTAAGGAAAATGGCAGATTTAACACAGAACCCCAGATGTTAGTTAATCCATAAAGATGTTGAAAGCTCATTGTAGGAGAGATTTTAGTGCTTTTAGAAGATAACATTGGTGATGCGGAGCCTGACCCAAGGTTCACCAGCCCAGAGTGCTGTTCCTAATAGTGTCCGTAGTGAAGACCTAGGGAAGAGTCTGAGCAAGACAAGTATGTGTGATACTCGGTGCTCTCCCAACCGTCACCTTTCTGAGGCCAGATGTGGTCCCTGGGGAGTTCCCCGCTGTGAGAATATGTCCAGCCTTCCCTTGAAGCCACAGAAACTTATATCATCTGCAGTGCCCTTTGTCGAGGCGTTTCTCCTCTCCTTTTTTTTGTTGTTTTGAACTTGGCTTTTACAAGCTTTATTTGATGCCCCCCTCATGCTGGTACTGTTAGAGAAGCGGACAACCAGTCTTTACCCACCCTCCCTACACCTAGTCACAGTTTTGCAGACTTTTTTCATATACCCAGAAGTCATCTCTTTCACAGCCTGCTGTGTCCTGCCTCACTGGTTTGTTCCTTGTACAGCAGCCTTCTCTGCCTTTGATCTTCTGTCCTGCTTTTCTCTGAATATTTGCCAGTTCTGCTATAAACCTTTGGAGGGATTTTCTTGCTCGGTTGCATATGATTCCTCTGCAATCCTTCACGGTTGGTGCTAGTCCTTACTACCCTGAATAACTTTGTATTCTTGGTAAGCTTTCTCACTTCACCCTTTTCTAAATTGCCTGTAAATACACTGAGCAGCACAGCTCTCAGCACAGACCCCTCTTGAACTGTTGCTTTCTCTTCATTGAGAAAATGCTGCTACTGTATTTCCCAACTGTGCTAGGACCTTCCATGGATGCTTGGTTTCTTCTAACCCTTTGGCAGATGTTTTTGAAAATCAAGGCAGTCTGTGTCAACCAGATCACCCTTATCCACAGGTTTGTTGATCCCTTTGCAGATCTCCAGGGAAAGCAAGGCAGACCTTCTCGTTACAAAAGCTATACTAAAGCTTCCTGGCATGATCATCCCAAGTAGATTGTACTTCTCTAGATGCCCCCTAATTTTAGTCTTTATTACAACTTCCCCTAATTGTCTTGGTTCAAAGGTCAGGCTGCCTTTCCCATATGTCTTCTGGCGCTTTTCTGAAAATTGGTGTCACTTGCACTCATAGCTGTGACTGAATGTTGCAATGCATCCTGAAGCTGAAGAGATGGTCTCCAGGAGCTCAGCACCTTGCTGGTGTCCTGGCCCCTTCTCTGGCCAGTCTACGGGCACTCATGACACCGTTCTCAAGTGAAAAACTGTGTGCTCAGAGGGAAGGGCTTTACAGGCCCATTGTGCAGCATCTTCTATCTGAAAGCACAGACAGGCAGCACAGGCTGGGCGTTCGCACGGGAGGAGAGGTGTTCAGTCCCTACTGTGCCGCAGCTTAGTCTCTCTCTGCCTCTCTCCCCTGCGTTGCTGTGGGCGTAGTGATACTTTGCTAGCTCACAGGTTAGGGTTGGATAAATAGACTGCAAACAGCGAGGACCTTATTTACTACTGGAATTGGTGCCATAGTAGAGCCAAAAATAGGTGGGAGAGTGTACATACAGCGCCGGTGAAGCGTTGCTAACCTTGTGTGACGGAGCGGGGGCTAACGCACAAGGAATGTGTTGCAGGGAGGGAGTCGGAAAGCCCTGGCTGAGCACAGCAGGGTCAGCCTCTCCTTGTCAAAAGGCACCGGTTTCCCTTGTGAAAACATTGCCTTAGGCAGTACTTTTCAAACAGGGCGATTTTTGTCTGACTCAACCCCTTGTATGTGAACGTTTGGGCCCTGCTTCAGGGCCCATACCTTCAGACATCTCGGTGACCAGAAGGAAGTTCTTCATGGTCTGGAGGTGAAACAGGGATGGCAGAAAGGGCCAGGCCTTGTGAAACGCAGACCAGCAGGTCTGGACTGTCACAGAGGTGCACGCTGGCTGCAAGTCTGTAAACAGTACTCACAACTGGCTGGAGTACAATTATTCCTTATGTTGAACTACATCTCTAATTGCAACTTCCACATGGAAATTACTTTCAGCAGGTAGTGAGTTGCAGAAAAAAAAAAATTGTTTTAGTATTATGGAAGATATCACAGACTGTCTGAGGAACATTGAAGTATGTGCTCTCGCCTACTGTGTGGATTGTGCATTAGTCCAGCCACACCTAACAGAGGCATTTGCATGAATAATTAATTGCCATTTCCTGCAAATCAAATTACTTCGAATTAGAATTTTAAATTACTTTACAATTACTGAACCATACTTGTTAGTGAGAGAGAGGGCAATGTTTTTACTGTGCCACATTTAGAAAGGGGCAGAGGCTCTTAACTCTTTCAAGAGAGCAATTATTTCTGAAGCGCATATTCTGAGAAGCACAGTGTGTGCAGGCATCCTAACCTTACTTGCTTTATGCCGCTAACTACCACTGGAGCTGGTGATGCTGCCCTCACAAGTGAGATAAATAAATTTGCTTCTTAAACTTTATGAGTAGAAGAACACGAAATGTCATATATTAGTGTCATATTTCAACAACAGTTGTATAGGCTTCTGTATAGAGTCGGTTCTGGTTTTAAAGTATCCAGCGAGGTTGTTCAGGTTTTTTTCATGATAGGCTGTATAACTGTATGTGCAACTGTGAATATAACTGTAAATGAAGATGTCCCTATTATCACTTATAGCATCCATTTAAATTGCCAATGGGAATGTTCCACTTGTATTGTTGAATTGTATTTCCTAAAAATGTTCTCTGAAAATTTACAGACCCTGAATTTCCTCATGTCTTGTGTCAGAGGATGATCAGAGGGATCATCTGTCTTTCTCTCTACCTGAAACATAACCAAATAATAAAAGGGATTATACAAAAGTGACAAAGCTAGGACATCGTATTTTAAAGTTATGCTACGGGGACTTTGGCTGGTATTCTACATCAACGCATTGAGAAAAATAAATGTATTCCTGTTTCTTAGTTCCTGCAAACCAGATCTTGCATGTAACTGAAATGACTTCCTGGCTATCTAGCATGATTTCACAGAGTCAAAACCTTATTATGAACGTCTGCTTGAAGAACACAGTGCCCTGTTAACAGTTAATGGGAGTCAATGAATCCTGATTGATTCAGCGACTGGGGAATATTTGATGTTCAAGATCATAAAATATTATGAGAACAGACATTAATTTTACTACCTGCTGCCTAGAAAAGGAATAGATTTAATTAAAAGGAATAATAAAAGAACAACTTGTTTTTATGTATTATATAAAAACACAGTGACATTGTGTAGCTAACTTGAACTGACAAGAGCAATGAAATGTAAGGTGAAGATTCTTACTACCTTTAATCTTGCCGTGGCTGGAGGTAGTGCAATGCACTAAGCAATAATACCGTGGAAATAATGAGACCAATATAATTGTAAACTGGAGGGCTGGAAAAAGGAGAGCGTGACAGGTTTCTTGGCAGATTTATTGGCAGAATCATAGAATAATGTTAGAATAATACCTCCTGAAACCAACAGAGGTCCCCAATTAACAGCAACAAGAGAATTTGCCTTAAGTTTGCCTCATCTCACCCTGAATGTCACCGCTAATTTACCCTATCGAGTTATGGGACGGGTTTAATGGGGGACTGATGACAGGAGAGGCATTTCATTAGTGCTGTCTTCCTTCTTTTGCTCGGAGGAGGTCTCCTGCCAGGCGGTGCAGCTCTGGGAACCTGCAGTGCTTCCTGGAGGGCGTCCGTGGTATGGGTGGTGCCTGCTGAAGGTGAGCTCCTCTGCCAGCACCCAGACAGCTCAGGTTAGGATTTCACCGACTCTCATGTCCTAATTGGAAGGGAAGGCTATATTCATGCTGTTAAAGAGTATTTGGATATGTGATGGAGCCTGAAAAGGAAAATGTGTTATGGAGTTGGATGGCAGAGAATAAAACGATAGGGGAGAGGCGAGGGATTAAAGCAAGAGGAAGAAGGAGAAGCAGGATAGCATGGGGGGACAGAGCAGATGAGCAGGCAGACAGTAAATGAGTGGAGCTGCTTGCTGCCAAGCAGCTCGCAGAAGATGACATTAGGGAAGAGAAACTTGTCTCTGGGAGGCCTGAACTTACTGCCTTCCCCTGGGCTATGACTGCTGTTGTCACCTTGTGTCAGCATGTTGTCAGCGTATCCCCAGGGGGGTTTGATACAAGCGTAATGAACAGTGTGGAAAAGAAACCTTTTCTTATGCCACCTACTAGCACAAGAAGCTCATCAATGAAAGGGCCATGGTAATTCAAGCCTTTACCTTCTGAAGGGAAGACTGATATATTTTCAGAGATCACAGTTATCTGCAGGAACCACTGCCATGAAAGGACCTGGTTTTGAAGGAGATGAGGATTTAGCATCATCTGAGGCATTTTGTGCCACCATTGCCAGAATGCTGGAACAGCTGGACCATTGCTTGGATCTGTCAGTCTGGTGTCTGTTCAGAGGCTCATCACACAGTTTTGCTGGACAATTAGCTCCCAGAACCTTCTCTAATAGGAATAATGCCGGGCAGAAACCAGATGAGACAGTGCTGTACAATATGTTTAGACTGTTAAATGGTTAACAACAGAGCTCCTGTTGTGATTCAGTCATGCCAGTAGCATAATGCCAGCTTCTGTCCTCATCTGACACTTCCGTGCTGCTCGGAAAGAACCGCTGGGGAAATATGCTTTCGCAGATTGTTGGTTGTACATCCACATCCCTCAGAGCCTCGTATAATAAGGCATCGGCTGAGGAAGGGGAAATAACCAAGTGCTGGTCACATACCAGCTCTATTTTTGCTGTCAGCACAACCTCAAAGGCAGCTGACGCTGGGTGTGAGGTAAAGCTACTCAGGGGTCACCTCAATTAACAGCAGGGCTAGGACAGGGCCCCTGCCTGGCTTCAGAGATAAAGCTCTGCTACTTTTTCATTTACTGAGAAGGACCTGACTAAAAAGAGCAATTGGGTTCTTAAGCTACAAAAATCCACTGACAAACCACTAAAGCAGGTTCCTGTCCTGATGGCAAAGCATGTTACATGATGACAGACTACCTCACGATTAGCAGGGGCAGGGGGAATCCATAGCACAGAGAAAGCAGTATATAGGTCCTAATTCTTTTTTTAATTTTGGAGTGAAGTCACACTGAAAAGCAAACAGTTGCAGTCAATATTGAAAAATGAGCTTACTTATCTTTTTGGACACAGAAGATGCTCCGGCATGGATTAACTGTAATGGACTGCAGTGCACTGATTGCAAGGTAAGATATGATTAATCGCTGGTGGGAAGACACTTGGTCTTGGGGCAGCACCTTGGCGATCTTTAAAAGAACATCAGCCATACATGCAGAGCTGTCCCAAACTGAACTTAATGTGCAGTAAACAGGGACTCTGTTGTTGCTGGAAGATAATCTGGGAGCATCAGAGAGGGCAGCAGCCTCTTCTGTCACTGTATCAGCGACACGGCAAGGTGAGGGTAAGGATGCTGGCAGAATGCCTGGATCTCTGAGTTTACTCATGGTGCGCATCATATTTTTTAGAAATACCCATTCATACATTTCTAAGTAAAATAACCTCTGTGGAGTCTGAGCCTTCTCTTCTTACGGCCATAATATATCTGCAGTGGGGCAACATGAGATCCTCCAGATCTTTCAGATAACACTGGTCATTATTTCCCTTTGTGAACTTTTCCTCTAGCATCAAGGACCATGTTCCTGTTTTGGAAGGAATGAGAGATTTTTTTTCAGTCAGAAAGTAGATCTTTTCAAGTGGCTGTCATGGCCTGAGCTTTTATATTGTTTTAATGAGACAACAAAGGCAAAAGTTTCACAGTGGGATGCAGAGTGAATTTTGCCTATGTAATTAGTCTGAGCTATTCAAAGCCTTTAGATCCCAAAGATCCCAAGGAAAAATTTCAGCTGAGCCCATTTCCAAGCGCTGTATGCTTAAATCAGATTTAAGCCCACTGGAGAAACCACACGTAAAGTCTACTGGCTGGTGGAGTAGCAAACCTCAAACAGTTTAATTGTGTCACATAGTTGTATTTTCCACGCAGTCCACTAATATCCAGTTTCATTTCAGAGAGTGACTGTCTCTAATGAAGTGTTAGCTGAGTAAAGTGAATTGTTTGAACAGTGCTGGGATTTTGAACTGTCATGGTGAGAAATGCTGCCTTTTTGCGGACCAGCCAGGGAAAGCTGCAGCTTCTTTCTCCAGGAGGGAAGACGGTAAATGTTAATCACCCCTTGGCAACCTGTCATGTGGTGGACTGCAACCCGAGAGGAGCAATTTGCTGATTAGCTGATGTGACAGGTTATGAAATAGATGTTTACACACAAGATAAATGTAACAGTGGAGTTGGGCAAGAGATCTGCATCTCCTGAAGTCTTAGATCAGTGATTCGATGGAAAAAAAGTTTTCTGGCCTTAGGGAAAAGGGTGAAAATATCTTTGTCAGGTTCTTTGTGGGTGGTCCTTTAAATTCTCTGTGTGCTTGGGATTGCTCTTTAAAAGGGTGACTCGAGATGGGAAGGAGATCTATAATCCTGCGTCCCTTGGCACGTGGCTTTCCAGCCTCAGGGCCCCTGTGGAGCATGCCAACCCAACCACCCAGCTATCCCCCGCTCCTCCCCAGATACCAAGATATTTCACATTATTAGGCACTCTAAAAACGTCTCCCACAGTGTCTGATGCCCCTGTGGTTTACCTGAGAGCCAGGTCAGTATACGTGCTGATCTGCACTCTGTATATGCATGGGCATGGCCATCTTCACTTCCCAGCTTCCCTTTGCAAGCAACAAATGGAGCAAGGGAGAGGGAAATACTGGAACAGCATCATCCTTGATGCAGCTGAACCAGAGTCACGGTGACAGTTAATGCTTGGCCACTGATGCTACTGATCAAGCAGGGAGAAAGGCTTTTGCTTGGAGGCATTTCCAGGGGGCTGCAAAGGCCCCTTAGGGAGAGCAAAGAAGGGGAAACGCTGGCTGTTAGGCTGGGCGAGGAGCCTGTGTGGCCAACCCACTGTCCAAGCAACACTGTAGACAGCAAGGTAACCCTTGTGAAGGAGAGAAGTTGGAGAGGGATTGGAGCTAGGGACGGGCAGACATGGATGCCCTCCGCGGTAAGGACAAGGCTTCAGCCTTGTGATGAATTTCCTCAGGAGGCTGAAAGATGAAACTCATTCAAAGCATGTAAAGAAGAAGGAAAAAAAAAAACCCACAAAAAATCCAAACCCTTTGAACATGGCTGTTTATGATTACATAGGAATTCAAGGCTTCCTGCACGTTCATAGCTAGAAACTCTTTTCCTAGATGAAGTTTTTAGAGGCTCAGACGTAATCAGCTAAGAAAGTCTTCAAATAAGCTAGCCGTGTTTTGATTTGGTGCAAATAAGAAGTGAAGTAATAGGAATAGCTATTCCAGGAATAGCTGAGGCTTTGAAATGCTGATTTTAAATGCTGCATGCTGCCGTTCAGCTGTCCTGTCATAACAGTATGGAACGAAAGACAATTTCCCTTTCTGTAAGCACACAAAAAAAGTATATTAGCAATTGGAAATAAAAATCCACCTCTGAAAAGTAGGGTTTTAAAATTTTTTCTTTTTTCTACCTTTTTTTTTTAAATTCTTTTTTCCCCCCCATATTTCTTCTTTACATCAGAAAGACAATAGCAATATTTCTTACGTCAGCTACAAAGGATATTCAGTTACCATTGCTCTACTGCTAACAGTTACTTGACTTCACATCACAATTTGAAGTCCGATCATATGGGGCATTGCTATAAATTCACTGTAAACACTCATTCTCCTGTGCCACGAACTGATGAGGAAGAGAGACCTGGGCTGATGCCTGGGCTGCGATCAGGAGCCCAGGCAGAGCAGGTATAGGCTCTGTGTGCCTGGGGGTGAAGGCTGGAGAGCTGCAGCTGCAGGGGTGCTGGCATGGGGAGCTGCTTGAGTACTTGCCCAGGGTCGTGGGTAAGCTGGTACCTCATTCCTCTGGCATCATGATAACTATGTGGCTCTGATAATGGAGCTGGTTCAGGTCTATCTATACACATGCTTTGGCCCCACACCTCGGGCAGTACGGACATAATCTGCCTTTTGAATTTCTGTCTCTGCATTTTGTCTTTGCCTTCCCCTCTTTGGCCTGCTATGCAGAGAATTAATTTGCTGTGATATTTTATCTGGAAGAGGTTACTCTCAACTTGCTGGCTATCGGGAGGGGGCCATTGCTACTCCTCCTTTCTCTTCCCTAAACACCCCTGCTCTGAAGAGGTTATAACAGCCTCTATTAGGCTGCGCTCTCCCACCTACCATGTGGCTATTCAGAAATGGCCCTTTCTTTTTTCAAGGTATCAAAGGTAACCTAGTGGTACTCGCAGAATAGAACAGCTTTTAACACAGCCTATTATGAGTCTATGCCTAAAAGTGATTACGGAAAAATAATATTTTGTCTTTATGTGTTTATGTATCCCCATAGCTGGGGCAAATAACTTTCAATAACTTTCTGTGTTATCTGCAGACCCTTGATGGTT
>NW_009189473.1:24258-48141 GCF_000690835.1 Fulmarus glacialis
ATGTGTTTATGTATCCCCATAGCTGGGGCAAATAACTTTCAAGGTCTGTGTTATCTGCAGACCCTTGATGGTTCTTCATGTAAGTTCAGTGATGTTTTCATGATCTCTGTTTAGAGAGCTGAAAGTTTTAGTGAGTTCCTGCAAACTCACCCATGCAGCTTTACTTCAATGAGTAGCACTGTTGATGTCTACCAGACTCCTGCCATGGGTAAACCCACTGCTCCGTGTTCATGGTGGTAACATTGGTACAGAAGTAGCAAATTGCACCTTCTGGTATGAATCTGGGGGTAAATTAGTCTCTGGGCTAAAATTTAAGTTATTTTCTGAAATCAGAAATGTTTTTAGGATCACTATTGTCCTGTTGGGCATGAGTAATGGTTTACCTGGTACCACAGATCCTAACAAATGGATTATTTTATTTAGAAAGATATTAATGAATCATGTTGTCTATCGCTAGGTAATTTCTTCTGCCCTGTAATATATAAATACAGGGAGCTTGCAACTGAAGGGCGGTATACTGAGGACAAATGGAAAGAATTACTCTATTGCATTGTGCATTGTTGTCTCGTGCTTTCATTGCTATGGGATGTAATTGTATTACCCACTGTACTGCTAGATTTCAAAAGGCTAGTTCATATGCAGTAATAACATTTGTGGCAATCTGAGCTAAGTTAATGAAAAAGATAATCAAATCTAATGCTACAGGGCATGATATCTGATATCTGCAGGAGTCATAAAGAGATCATACAGCAGACTCGGGGGAAGGGAATGTGGCGGTAGTATGTGTGGAGTGTGAGAAGAGGCAAGAGACAGCAGGAAAGTGAGGGTCACCTTGCTCAGAAGCACTGCGTGCTGGTCACTGACAGAGGCAGGAGTATGTGCTAGATATATCACAGAGATGAAGGTGCTTATCAAGCTAATGATATTTTTAGTAATGCCAATACCTGATGATGTGTAAGTTTCAGCGGCTCCCAGACATTTGTCTGTGTGCATTGATTGGGAAATTGGATTAAGTAGTTCATGTGTGCTTCTGCCTTGCCCATAGCAGACATATACTGAGTTGGGGGCTGATCATGGATGGCATTGGAATAGCCTTTTTTTGTTGTTGTTTTTCAGTAAACACCAACTGCAATCTGAAACTCACATCTGTCCCTGATGCCAATGTAATATTTCATTGCATCTCTAGACAATACCCAGTGGCCACTTTTTCCTGCTTCTAACTATAAATACAGCAAGTTGTCCGTGTGGATGCTTTCACCACTACATATTGGTATATCACTTGAGGGTTCCTACAGTGGCTTAGGCAGTGACTAGTAGCAGAAATAGTGCATGTGTTCCTTGTAGGTGTGTAACTGATGATGTTCAGCAAGAGACATGTGCAATAGTAACTGTAGTCAGCACCCAAAAATGTGTTTGTGCTATATTTATTGCAATTACCTCCTTCATCCTACTCTGCTCTTTTCTACGTTCCCTCTTAGCATTCTTCTTTTTCTACTACTGCTCTCCTTTATACAGATCTGCCTCTGACTAAAGTAAGAATTCTCATACCAAGTCCTAGCCATCTGAGGCCATCTAGCACTATAGCCTGTGTCTGTCCATGGCCAAAGGTAGATGATTAAGAAAAACGAGAAGGCTAAGGACTGCACAAAAGGGTCCCTCCTTCCATATATCTTCCCAAGTCTCAGCAGTCAGAAGTTTAGACATTTCCTGAATTAGGTGTTTTAACGACCATACTGTGCATTTGATAATTAACTTTCAATCAATAGATGTATTGAATCCCTTTTTGAATGTCTAGACATTATTGGTTTCCTATAGCATCCCGTATGAAGTCGTAAGAGTTCTTCAATAAAATAGGTGAAGTATCTCTCCCCATGACTGGATGGCCAGCAGGCAGGACAAATGAGTTTAAATAGCTGCTCTAAATCAAGGAGAGAGAGGATAAATTTAACTCTTTTTCCCCACATGACAATTGTTGTCCTTTCTATTCCTGTACACTGCATGGGTTTTGTTTGGTGTTTGGTTTTCTTTTTTTGCATGCAGCCCAGTACCAATGAGCCAAGCAGGTGTCTCAGGTCACAACTTGACTGGAAAGTAGGGAAGAGAAGATTAATGGCTCTGGTTTTCAAGCAGGTCACTCTCTTAGCCAGAGGTAGGTGCCTGTCTATTGCCAATTCCACTGGATTAGAATAGAAACCTAAGCACAACTTTTGCATGTCCTCTTTGTTTCATCTCTGATGGATTTAGGCAGGCATTTGGCTGGTTTTGGGGGTACCCTTCCTATACAGTACCCGTATATTGCCTGGAAGGACCTGGACCTCCTTGGACCCGGGGACTGTGTGTTGGGTAGGATGCACTGCAAGAGCAGTGAAGTATTTATTCTGTATCTGAGCTGGGCAGCTGGGAAAGCCCAGCCTGAGTACAAGTTATGAGGCAGTTTCATTTTGCCTCTAAGTGCATCTAGACAATATATGCACAGCTGAGCAATTTGCTTGGCCTTGCCCCTTTTAATACAAGGAGCTTGTATTAAGAGAGAATACATGACCAGACTGCCATCCAGACTATCATTGTGTGTGGCCAACTGGTATGGCCACACATTCCTCTTCCTGTGCACCAAGCTGGTCATTAATCTGTGTTTCCTGACAGGCTGACCCTTCTTCAAGGCAGCCAGCAACATTCGCTGAAGCATGGGAAGGTAGGGAGCGTACAGCAGGGAGCCTTTGGAGTGGCAGTGTCAAATGGGACCAGTAAGGGTGTACTCAGTGCTGCAAAACCAGTGGGGTGAAAGACATGGGTGGCTAGGGTATGGACTGAGAACCTGTCAGGATGAAACCTGTGCATACCTCAAATTCTTCTCTCTCTCCTTTGTGCCCCGGTTTCCACACAAAGAAAACAGGGAGTGCCCTAGGCAGGACCTGCAATGCCCCCCAGCAGGTGCCAGTCGCAGCGCGTGACGTGCCAGGGCTCTGGGGTACACCATCTCCTGGAATGGTTACGAACTGCTCCCACTTATCCTGGGGGAGGACTTATCCAAAATGCAGGTTAACTTGCCGTGGATGCAGAGACTTCAGAGCTGGCCCTGTGCAGCATGACATAAAGCTTGGCAAGGCTGGTGCTTAGCCAGCGCTAAAAAGGGCTGATGGGTGCAGGTGACTGCGTGCAGTCAGTACCCCTGTACCCTGCTCTCCAGCACACCTCAGCACCCACTGCCATCTGGCATTTTGTTATCCAGTATATCCAACAGTCCCAGATAAAGACATCATTTCAGTGCTGCTGTGTTGATTCAGTTCCCAAGCAGCTGTCTGAGGTAAAAAATGGGTTAAGCAGTTAGACATTGACCATTCTTGGATTAGACCAGGATACTATCACTTTTTAATCTTCCCGTTGACAAGATAGCTGAATCACAGTTTTAAAATTCACTGCAGCATAGACCTTCAGCCCTCAAATATTTCTTATTTTGATTCCCTGAATTCTTCTTTTTTCTTCCCCCACAACATCCAGGATGAATACAGGGTTCTGTGAATCATCTCATTCATGCTTCATGCTTCATGCGAGGTAATGTTGCCACTTTACTTAGCTGTTTTATTGACCCCTTTACACAGCCAAGGGTGATGCTGCAAGCTGCCATTCAACTGGTGATATTCTGATTTCCTGGGATACGTGCAATATGACTAATTTTATGAGTTAAACATTGATGAGATGCCATCAATTTTTAAAAGTCACATTCGCACTTGGGTCTTTCTCATACTCACTGTTACAAGCAAGATTTCTGAGATCACCATAATGATAAAAATAAGGGGGAGAAGTGTTTTGCCTTAGTCTGAGGTTTTGGAAGATCTTTATTTTTATTTTGCACTTAACAGCATTTACGGGTTTGTATATGGTCAGTGCCTCTGCTTGCTGCTTTTAAGAAGTTTCTTTACAGAAAATATATAAATCTGTGTCTGCTTAACAGCAGAAGCATATCACAGATGAGATTGTGGGGGCGGCGGCTGGAAAGTAGAAGCAGGATAGGGTTGAGGACTGAACCTCGGGTCCACCCCTTTCTGCTTGCTGCCGTTCTGCTCTTCGCATTTCATCCTCTCCTTTTCAGGAGAAACTATTGAACTTGGAAGGAAGGCTTCACGTTTCCACAGTCATGGCACTCTTTTCTTCCCTAACTCCAGTCTTTATAGCCGTTATATGTATTCTGATTGGGGTAATGCTGAAGAAGACTAATGGAGAGAAGGAAAAACGTGAGACTAAAAGCAAGCCTCTATCTCGCCCATGGGTGGATGAAGATTTAAAAGATGGTTCTGACCACCACTTAAAGGAAGAAGGTAAGAAAAATCTTATCTATCTATCTGTCTGAGTAGTTTTGTCGTTTGAATTTGATCTGCTGATACGAATAAAGAAGATGTGATCTTCTCAACTTCTCCACAGTGATGGAAATGCATAGTGCTACTGCTGCTGTGCCCTGAGCTTGTCAGCTCTGTGGATGGAGACTCTCCTGATGTCATGTCACTCTTGGTGTAAATCTCTATTTCCACCAGATCCCACAGGTCAGAGTGCAAAAAGAAAACGCATTTTCAAAGACCGCTGTCTGCCCCTCTGCCCAGCAGATCTCAGACCTATGAGGGACTGTGTGGGGAATGTAGGCAAAGGAAGGAGATGCTGAAATCCCCCCAGCCTCTTGCCAGGCCTCATTAGCGTGAGCAAAGGGAAGACCTGAGCAGAGAGTTTCTGTCTGTAAGCTGATTTTGTAGCCATCTCATCCCACTTTACTGTCCAGTGAGACATATTTGATCTCAGCATCCCCAGAAAAGTTGGAAATGGGTTTATTACAGTTATCAGAAAAGTCCTCCCTTTGTGACCTCTGTGAATGTCCATGAGAGCTTTAGCTGGATTAGCACTGGGATCATTTGGGAGGTATGTTGGTAAAATATTTAAGAACAAAATGTGGCGATAGTGCTAATCTCTGTTCACTCAACTGCATATTTGAACCTGTACAGAGTAGTGTACGGGTTTTTTTGCAGTAGTGGTTTCTGATGCACAGCTTGGACAAAAGTCTGAGCACAAAATGTACCCTTCCTTCTTTTTGCTTCCTGAGTATCCTCCATAAGCTCCCTTCATTTCCTTGTGAAATAAAAATCTACAGAGTTCTGTTCCTATGAAGTTTTTAAACTTGCAGTTAATACAGCTTTTTTTACCCAAGCTGGTTTCAAAGGCTTTTTGTGTGTTTTTTGTCCCATAATGACACATTGCCTGAGTCCACTTCTAGGAATCTTGAAACTTATATTGTTTTTCTGCACATATATCTTTTCTAAGAACCATTATTTCTCTTTATTTCTCAGTTCAGTGTAGTTTGAGTTACAGTGTTGTGTATCAGTTTCCAGAAATAGTTGATACTTGGAATCTTTCAAACCATGTTGACTATTTCCCAAATATACAAAATCTCTTTAAAAGTTAGTTCATATGTTGTACCCTCCTTTATACAATGAAAAATAGATTATGCATAAAATTATCCCGTATTTCCTTTGTCACTAATGGCTTCCTAGTTCAGTTAAATTGCTGCAAATTAAAATTCCCGTGGGTAGTTCAAGTGATAATCTATAAATTATCAGTGACATCTTTGACTACAGCTGTTTCTATCAGTTTAAAAATTTAGATCCTCTAAATAAACAAACCTATTAGCTCTTAACAAGGAGCCTCACTGCCACAGCTCCATATATAAAATGTTATTCTTTTATGTCTTAGTTTTTTTCCCTTTTATTCAGGTGCTAAATTCAAAACTGTACTGGTTTTAAATTGCTTACAAAAAATTGGCAGGTAGATAAACACATTTGTGCAGTTACTAAAAGGAGTATTATTTATTTTTAAAGAAAACCTCTCCCAATGTACCATGTAATCCAACATTAAATTAGGCTTTCTTGCTATGTTGCTTTTAACAACAAATAATCATCTTTCCCTTAACGCTGCGTGGCTCAAAACCAACATCTTTGCAAAACAGGCATGTCTTTTACCTCCAGAAAAATTAAAATAATTGCATCATGCTGGGGAAAGTTTTTCTTCAGCAGGTGAAAGCCCAGCCTGAGTGAGAAGAGAATATGGCCACCTTGGTAAGGATCTGCTACTCTGCTAATGCTATAATTGAGGATCAAAACATATTTACCATGCTGTCAATGTTAAAATTTTCACTGGCTGCACTAGATGCTGAAATGGAAACATGGATGTAAACAGAGATTTTCTTAATAGTAGAGAATATTTTACCTGCTGTGTAAATTCTACTACTTTACTAATGTATCTTACTTTATCAGAGAAGCTCATTTCTACTCAGCTGTCTCAAGCTGTGTGTTTAAAGACAAAGTTGAGTTAGGTGAGATTGAAGCATTTTTAAGGCCTTGTCTTAAAGCTAGAATCTAGGGCTGCTGTAGGTGAACAAGCTGAATTTTGAACAGCCCCCTAACAGGAGGAGGCAGCTGAAGACCAAGCCTTTTGATACCTGGCCATGACCAAGGTGAGGGCGCTTTGCCAAGCGAGTGAAGCGCTGTAAGAAAAGCACTGAACTTACTTGGGCGTCATCAGCCCCATGAACCTTCCCTCAAGTGGCACTGCCAGGGATGTTTCCCCTGAGAGGGGCATACCTTTGAGTAGCAAAGCATGAGGCTGAACTGCTTGGACAGACTCAGTAGAGTCACTTGTTGGCAGTGAAGGGCAGAAGGGGGAGGGCCAAGTGCTCCTGAGCTTGTCTGTGTTATGCTTGCGGCAGCTGAAGAGAAGGATGTTTCTCAGAGGAGCCAAAAACCCAGTTTTGTGGTTAAGTGGAAAGCGTTCACTCAGTCCATTTGTTAATGCCTTAGCTGGCAGTACTTCAGATTTGTTTGCATGCCCATCTGTCCTGTAACTTTTTCCTTCATTTATGAGATCCAGAATGAGAGATTGTTGTGCTGTGGATTGGCCAGAATGGTCTGTATGTGTGTATGTCTGGCCGCGTCTTGCATTAGGCCATGTGTGATTACCAATTAGGTACAGATGAAAAAGATGTTTCTTCTTCGATGACTCACAAGGGCTCTCTTCTAGTGGTGGTCTTCTGATCCCAAAGTGGTGGTACCTCATCTCCCACTGCTTCAGGTTTACACAATTAGATCTGGACTGTTGCAAAGACAAGTTCAGTCTTTAGCCGAGGGAGCTTATATATATCGGTCACTTTGTTGGTCATATATTCAGATCGATACAATTGATGCATAAGGTGAATACAGACCCAGTTTACAGTGGTGTGGAGGATGAGGTTGAATTTTATTTATATCCTTGCTACTCTGGGAATCAGTTGCAGAGATTAATAGCAAAGGCATTTTGTTACTACATATTTAATTGTGGGGGCTTTGGTGATATACTCTACTTAAGGACTACAAAGGCCCAAATGTTCCATCTCTTCTGAAAATGCACTGCTCATTGCTTGTGATACTTCTTATAATAGACCTCTCCCACTTAGAAGTATTTCTCCTCTCCCCAAGTTCAAAGGCTTCCCATATCTTTTAATAATAGTACTGACATGAATGAGGCAGTAGCAGTTCAATTTTCCAATTCAATGACAGTTCATGCTTTGCGTCATTTAGGACCACAGGACTTACATGGACATGGTGCATTACTGTGTTTACCTCCCTGCTGCTGCAGACACCTCCAGCCTTTGTTATCAGCTGAATGAACATGAAATCTGGCCTTTTTTGACCCCATTTCTTTAACCTTGGTGGAAGGCTATTCCAGGACTTCGTGCTATGGGTTAAAAATCCTCCTCTGCCTGCCTGTCCAAACTTATTTAATACTATGCTATACCCATTTTTCCTGTTCCATCCTCTTGTTAGTTTAAAGGATACTTTTCCAGCCCTGGTGTATACCCTCCTGTGGTTTTTAGACAGCAGTCAGATTACCTCTCAGCTTTCCTTTTACTAGGTAAACCAGCAAATCTTCTCTTTATAAAAGAGCCACTCTATTCCTCTGATGATCTTAAGAAACCTTCTGCAACTATATTCCAGTTTGAGGTAATTTTTACAATATTTTGATGCTGGCTTCTTTATTCCGGGGTCTGCCTCTCCCACTTGATACTTATTTTGCTTAAGATCCCTGACCAGCTCTTGAGGTTTCCAGGATCAGCCTGCTAACCACTATTTATAACCCACTAGTAAGGCACTCCATCTCTTTTAATTCCTTATTAGCCATACACTCAGTTCAGGATTGGATTCCTGAAGTGGCAGATTATGTAGCAGTCTGCCATTAATCAAGCAAAAAACCACAGGGTCAGTTGCCCAGCATTTTAAGTCCAAAGATCTGAAAGCTTTCTTTATATACATTTAATTGTTTTTCTATGCATCGTATCTTTACACTGGAAAAGAGGATTGGAGAGGAATTCTATGCTTAGGAAGAAATTCCTTAGAGAAGAAACTGAAAGAGCTGATTTGGAAGGCAAACACATTGGTCTAGACTGAGGTTACAAGTGAGGATTTTCAAGGATCAGTCTCAGGACCAATTGTTAATATTATGTAGTGGTTTTTGCATGAAACCAAGGACTGTACAAGTGAAATTTCTTAATGACATACAACTGGGAGCCAACCACACAGGCAAGTGTCAGTGTAGGTAAAATAAGTGGCCAACAGAAATGAAATGACAAGTCATTATTCTCAGTGTGAGTTTATGTTATTAGGAACTCATGGTAAGAATTTTGCTACAAACTGAGGCAAAATCTATTACATGATTTGTAAGCTGATTATAACCTCCCATATGAACTGCAGGGAAGAACACAAACATCATCCTAAAATGTATCCAGAGAGGAATTTCTGACAGAGTTAGAGAAATAGTACTTTTAAAATGAGATTTCACTTGGGATATCTGAGCCAAAACCATTTCAGATTTGCTTAAAAAGGAGGAAGCCTGATGACTATTGCAAATGTACAACAGAATTGATGGCAATCTTGAGAATGTGGCTAACAAGATAATAGACTGACTAGCAGGATGTCTGTTGTCCATCAGATGATGGAGTACACCGAGATGTAAACAAGACACTTGTAGTATTGTATAACGTGACTGTACAAACAGGAGTATGTCCAAACACAGCAATTAAAGATATAGAGAGCATGCACTAAACAGATGGTGCTGATAACGATTTTAGCTTAGCATATGGATAATGTTAACTGCTAAGAATGGATGGTAGACACATGGTGGAAGAGAATAAATAATAGATGAATTTATTATAAAAAAAAAATTGCCGGAAGAGTTTTGGTTTTGTGTGTCAGTTCACTTCTTCTGCCTCAGCCAGTATTCCCATTTTGAGTGCATCAAGGTTTTTAAGCTTTGCCTACAAAACTTAATCTCAGATATGGTGATTCTCATACTTTCATTCTCACTAGTCACCTCATCTTTGTCCCATGTTCAACATCTTTGAAAGTACATTTCTTGTTTCATCATGTTATCATTAAGTTGAACCATCCAGACCACACAGCAGCTTCACTTCTTTTCTTCTCTTCTGCTTACATGGAAAAAAACCCCAACCAAACAAGCAAACTTCACAAAATTTAACGCAGCTTGGCCTTAGGTAATACTGCAAGTTTTATACTTTCTGACTTACAAGGCCTAGGTTTCTGTGCTAACTAATCCTTTTCTTCCATTCCTAGTTGCCTATAGATCATTTAATTGAGATGTTTATTCAACAAATTACATCTAAGATTATTTTTATACCTCTGATTTAGAGATGCCAAATCTCTCTGCTTCCTGATCCCTGAATTCTTCCGAGTTCTCCAACTTAATTTTTCTTAATCCCTTATTTTCCCCAAGTTTGTTCCCTTAAAAATTGAGAGCCACAGTTATAGATCTACTTTTCCTTACCCTTTCATTTAGTCAATTAAATTCAATGAACTGATAATGTCAGCTTAGGGGTACTTTTTTTGTTTAATAATATCCTCTCCTCTCACTGAAACCAAAGCTAAGAGAGTCACTGCACGAGAGAAGAACAGGTCATTTTATTAAGGTATTGGATGCTTCAGCTGGGAAGCCTGGTTTCTAGTATTATCATAATATTTCCTCTTCAGTCTATACCCGGAAAGCTATGCTTCTGCCATGTACTTCATAACAATGATGTGGTTGAGGCAATATGACTCTCTCTTAAAGATGTGCCCTGATCTAGATGTGACCTTGGGGGTCTTTGTAGGCTTCACACTATCCCAGACGACAGTGTATCTCAAAAAGCAATCCTTTTTTTAGCCATGCTACTTTTTTATTTCTTTACAATCTACCACAACATCAATTATTACCTATTTTTTATTGATATGCTTCCTGGACAAGTCAAAGCAGGTACTGCTGTTGTTATTGCATCTTCATTCTTCCCTCCTGTCATGTTTTGTTTCATGTTCTGTACAGGCACTGATAGCTCTTCCACTTTGCTGTCTAGGCCTCTGCACTCAACTGGCCACAAGCAACATCCTCTTTGGATTAAGTACATCATCTGAGTCAGCTCTCTGACTACTGTCCTCATCCATATAAGTAATTTAATCTCGCTCTTCATCCTTCTGTCCTTCAACATTCAGATATGTATTGATGTGATGGTTTATCGCCTACCTGACTTTCCTTGCCTTGTGTTTCAAAATCAGGTACAGAGATTACACAAATTTCCTCCAGCTCTGCTCCTGTTTGACAAAACTCCTTGGTAAAGATTTTCAGTATTTTATAGACTAGTCTCGGTATCTCTAACTCAAAATGATTGTTGATCGTTTTGCAATAATACTAGAAAAAGAGGTGACCAAGCAGGGCTTGGATTTGCTTAGAAGCAAAAGATTAGACCACCAAGTCTCCTCCATCAGTAGCTGAATAAAGGTATGGTGCATTGAATGTGTGCTATTTCCTACTTTCTGAACTTTGATAAAAACCTCATCATAAGAAAGTAGATAGTGAGAGCACATAAGAAGTCTTGGGTCCTGGAGTTAGTTTTATTTGACTTTTTCTAGGCTAGAAATAGTCTATTTCTATTTCCCAGGACATTCAACATTGTAAGCTTGGGAAATGGATAGGGATGATCACTACTGCGCATTGGTACAAGCACAAATAGTATAGTCTGACCTGAAATTTTCACCAAGACACTAATCCAATACCTACTTTCAGCATAGTTTGCTGGTCAGATTCTGCCTTCTGATAGGCAAGGCACAACCTCAGCTGATTTCAAGAAGTGTTTTGTTATCATAAGGAAAATATTTCTCCCATTTAGAAACTCCTCTTACGTGAGTGCCTATGGATAAAATTAAGATGTGCATCATTCTGTGTAACTGCTAAATCTCAGTTCAGCAACAAATACCTTTGTTGTAGTTTCAGTACTGCTGTACACAAGATGGATTTGCAGAGGGAGAATTAATTTTATTGGCCCAATCAAGACAGTTGCAGGAGGCCATCCAGCTTCCAGGCCCGTAAGTCCTTCGAGAGCAGCTTGCAGGAGAGGTTATGTGGCCAAAGCTTGCATGATTTTCTGTCCTGTCTGTATCAATGGACACCTTCTGAATTTCTCTACTGGCCGGACAGTCCTCAGTCAGGTTGGAAAGGGATGCTGAGTTGCTATCTCCCAACTCCCTGTCTTTTCCCTTAGGGTTTTATACATTTTTGGGTCATCACTTTTTCTCTCAAATCCTTTGGCTGCCAGCCATCACTGTCTCAACTTCTGTCTGTGGAAGGTTTTTTACTTTTTTTTTTTTATCTTTCTCATCCAGTACGGCTTTAGCTCATGTTCTTTCTCACATCTTCACAACAATTGTCTCAGTAAAACTGAACTAAGGTCACTGTGCCTCTGATTACATGGGCCCTACCCTCCGGGCTGAGGTTTGCACCTTCTTCCAAACCACCAGGCAGAGATGCAAGAGGCAGAGCATATGCATCCTGCAAACTATTCCACAACTGCATTCCCTGTGAATCTTCAAGGAGAGGTTGCATATTGGCTTTTATGAACTTAACATAGTGGTCCTTGAAAATGGCATCCTATGGTACCCTGCATAACGTAGAAGAGGTGGGAAGGATGCAGAGCTCTAACCGTCGCTCTAATCGTCTCCCTGCATCCCCTCCCCAGCTAGCCTACCACTCTAAAACCTGTAGGATGTTGAACACTGGGTCCCCAGCAGAAACTCTTCCTCTCAACATCCTGTTGCACCACACTACTTGCTGGTGTAAACATAGCCTTTTAACCCCGTGGTATTCCCTTCACGGAGTGTGGAGGAGGAACAGCAAACAAGGGGGTGTGGAAGTTTTCTGAAAGAGAAGATCACCAGAATCCTAGCAAAGGGCAAGTCCTAGTCAGCCAGTTGCTATGGAATAGTAAATAATCTACTGTACTAAGTGTAAACCACAAAGGGAACACTAGAAAGAGGGATCCTCTTCCTTTTTCAATTTGAGTGTGCAAGATGGCCACAAAAATAATTTTTACAATGGGTCACTGCTTCCTATTACCATGGAGCCAGGTCCTTGCAGACTGTGACCGAGAGTGCTTAACACAGGCATGAAATGCTAAACAAAACAAACTTTCTGGTTGACTTCTTTGTATGCAAAATGAAATGTATGTTGTTTGGTGACCAGAATCATTCTGTTTAGATTCAACATATGAAACTGGATATATTACAGCCTCTTGCACATGCTGAATCACACTCGTGAATATTTCACTGCTGTTTATAAAATGAACTGGTCTCTAAGGCAACTGCATACAACTAAAACACAGAAATAATTGCTGTTTGAATTTGCACTGGAGATTGCTATGATTCTGGAATAATAGCCTAATGGCGACTGAAAAAGAACTGGAGTATTTTTTCCTGACTCAGCTCTCTGTAGCAGATTGCTCAATACTATCGACTAGTCAAAATGCAAAATTTAAATGGCTTTAACTTCCACATCATAGTTGCAAAAAATGCTGTCCCTGCTGACTCTAGGAATGCAGGGGAGAAAGAGGAGATCTCAGAGACAACAGAAGATGCATTTTGTGGTATAAAAAAACCCCCAAAGAGACAGATTTCAGTGAAATGAGGAACCATTTTGAGTTCCTAAATTAAAGACAAGAAACAAAATATCCTATATGTGATATGTTGTTATCCTAAGTATAGATGCCTGTCATCCATTTCCTCTTATGCGGAAAGTATCGTGAAACCAAAGAACTTAACCACAAAGTCACATTTGTGCAGAGCCTAGACTTGTAATGCTTCTGCTATGAAACATAAATATGGAAGAAGCTGACATTCAGCTCTTCAGAGGAGATTTTACACACCTTGGTAGTTAAGCTCTCTCCTTAACTTGAGTAATTTAATTGATTTTTTTCTTATTAGACTGCTCAGGAAGGAACACATATGTTCACATTTCCTTACTGAGAAAAGCGTGCTGAAAAGCTGGCCACCTTTTCACTGCTGTTTCAGCTTGTAACCCACTCTTACAGGCTTCAGGCTTGCAGGCTGAAGTGGAGAAGGCTATAACTTCATCGTGGATCACACTTGCTACAGCCAGCCAGGACCCTCCTGCCTCTCGGTATCTAAATGAGGTGTTTATTCAGTAGCTGGAGCTAGGGGTCAATGAGTTGTGTCAACTAGAACCTCAGACTTTGCCTTTCCAGTGCTGTAGAAGTGCAATGTATGCCAATGCAGGCCAAAGTGCATTAGGGTGGTGAACGCCAAAGATATAAACAGCATTCTCCAGCAAAAAAAAATCCCTAACCACTTTTATTTTCTTGCAGAGGTTGATGAAGAGTGGCAAGGACTTGATGAAAATGTTGCCCATGTCCCCTTCTTCGTGGAGCGCTACTCTGAGGCTGAAATGATTAAAAGGTCACAGATGTTTTATGAGCTTCTTAATAAGAGGCGGTCTGTCAGGTTTCTCAGTGATGAGCCAGTCCCCAGGGAGGTTATCAATAATGTCATCAAAACAGCAGGTATGGCACTGAGTGGTTCAAGGTCTGGGGAAAAAAAAAAAAAAAGGATCAGCATTGCTGTTCAAAAATTCCACATCAAAAGTGATGTGGAAAAGCCAAGGGAATTGGCATTTGGCTTATGGTTTTCCTAGATTCACCTGTAGCCATAGTGAATGAGCACCCATTGATCGATTAGAAATTACTCAGTTTGAACAACTATGTCAGGGGCTGGTTTGGAGCATTCCCAATTCCTTTGTATTTGCAGTACATCCAAAAGGGATAAAGAGAATTTCAACAGTATGAAACAAAACATTTCATTTTCAAGCTTTAAAAGATGTTATTTAAAATAAAATTGATGTACAGTTTAGTGAAACATCTTTCAAATAGAAATATTGAAGTGTTTTCTCTCAAAAATGTCAACCCATGTGTACTTCACATGCTTTAAGATTTCATTCATTATGATGATATTTATCATGTGTGGGTTTTATCTGTTGGTTTTTTTCCCCCAAACAAATTGATGAAATTGTCCCAGCCATGTGAAATATTTCAGTTCACATAAATGGTTGGGGTTTATTATGGGGAAAAAAGTTTCAGCCTAGAACAAAAAAAGTTTCCAGTCCTTTCAGCATCAGTGCCAGGTCCCTATTGTATATGACTGGAAAGTTATGCTGAGGACCCTGATCGACGTTATTAGACTGAGTGTCAGAAAAGAATTTTCCTTTTTTTTTTTTTTTTTTTTTTGAGAACTTATGTGTTTCAAATCATTACTGTAATGTCCTGGCCTAATCTCCTCTCTGCTTTAGCAACATTGACTTCAGCCAAGAGTGGTTTTGACCCTCATTGTTTCTCTTCTATGAACCAGTTGCTGTTAGTATAGAAAATATTCACATGCTGCCTTAGAGAAAAGTTCAGTAGCCTCTAGCAGGACTAATAATATAGAGATTCTGAGCAATTGATGTGCATTGTTTTCCCTTTAAAAACTGTAAGCAGCTTTGTTACCGCACTGTAACGAGTCTCCATCTTCCTCTAATTAGCTGGGAGTCATTAAAACACTGAGCATGTTTTGGCAAATGCAGCAAAGCGAACAAGCCTGGAGTGCAGATGAAGTACTTAGTAACCCTGAAAGCTTTGGGATGTGTGGAGGAAAAGAAAACAAAGCAAAGCATAAATGTCATCAGTTCTTACCCAAACCTGAGGAGAGGAGAGGTTCATGGTATAAACACATTTTAATATAAAAGATAGTTCAAGCTGTTTATTCAGTGTTTCTTAAACTGAAATCAGCCCTTAGATAAGCAAATACAGTACGTGTTCAAGACCTTAAAATATTTTTAAAATGTGTATGAGGGGTTAGAGAGACCTGAACAGTTTCCTTAACCTATTTCTCTTGGGCTTGTACAGATAACTGTATTCTTCAGCTTCTGACTTTCATCTGCTAGGCAGTTAAAATATTCTCCAGTGGTGTTGGTGTGTAATAATCAAGGCTGAATAAGCAAGTGTAGACTTAATAAGTGCACACCTACATACACCAGCTGTCTTTGGGACAACAAACTCAAACTTGTATGCTACATGGCAGATGTCTGCATTGTGCAGCTCCTCATCTTTGTCAGTCAGTGACAGATTCCTGCGAGTGGTCGCTTAGCCTTGTTTCCCTGAAAGCCATTAGCTTCGCCCTTCAGCTAAAACCATGTCTCAGAGTAGGTTGCATATTCAGACAGTGTGTTGCTTTGGGTATAATGCTTTGCATTAACATTACTCTGTGCACATATTGCACCATAATACTGCCTCATCATCAGAACCACAAAGGAATTTTTACAAATCCCTAATTTTTGTTTCCTGTAAGATGAAAGGACTAACCTCTGTCATTGAATGGGACTTCACATTCTTTGAGAAACAAATGAACAGAGATTGTCTGCCAGAACTTATCTCAGTCCTTTTCTTCCCATCTCATCAACTTGCTTTCCCATTGCTCTGTTGGTCAGTCTAAGCCCACAAAGAAGAGCTGGTACTGCCCACCCTCCTTCAGCATTGTGCCAACTGGGTTTTCGTCTTTCCCTGTTTTTGTATGAAGGTACTTCACCCAGTGGAGCGCACACTGAGCCCTGGACCTTTGTGGTAGTTCAAGATCCATATTTAAAACGTAAGATTCGTGCAATTGTAGAAGAAGAAGAAGAAATCAACTACAAAAAAAGGATGGGAGACAGATGGGTTAATGACCTGAAAAGACTGAGGTATGAAAACATCAATTGGCTAAAGGGTTTGAAGGGAGCTGTGTTTTGGTCTAGGAAAGACTAATTGGGAATTTTTAGTCATGCTTTTTTTTTTTTTTGCATTTTTTCTCTTATTTTCAGGAAGAAAAAAAACAAACTGAAAATATTCAGCTCAATTTTAAAAACCTTGTTTTAAAAATGTTCTTTCAAGTCCGTGCTCCTTAAACTCTCCCCAGTTTTCTGTTGCGGCTCAGGAGGGCAGCTGTAAATATTTCCCACTTCCTGATCACAGAAAAAGAAGGAAGGTGGGGTCAGAGACTGCCTCAGACAGAGAGTTGCCAGGATTGCTATATTGTGGTCGCTAATTTACAGCTGGGAAGAAAAAACTCCTGTCTGAGAAAAGCAGAGTTCCCACCCAGCAGGAGCTGAAAAAAGAAGTGTACTCTCTGTATATGTTAATTCTGGCTGCCAGTTCTAAGTGCCAGGTGAGATGCAGCACCTGACTGATACACACAAAAGAAAAACTCACTATGCCTGTGTGCTTCAATCTTACCAGAAGAAGGATGAAATAAGTGACTCAGATGTTCAGCACACCCCTTCCTGTTGCATGGCTTTGTCTTGATTCTCAAGATGATGGGAATCTTACTGAAAGCACCACAGTCTAGAAAACTGAAGTCATAAAAGCAGCTTGATTTCTTCTAGTATTCTTTTCCTTTTCTTCCTCCCTCTTGCTTTTAATATATTTCTAAGATTCATGTTTAGAAAGAAAAACTTAAAATTATGTGTAGAATTGTGCCTTGGTGGTTGGTTCATAAAATTACTTCCAGTAAAAGGGATTATATACTCTCCATCTTGACACTTCTCCAAGCATTTGGCTCCATCATTATTCTTTTTCTATATAACTTCTGTTGCCATAACTCTTGTCCCAGTTTTTTTCCTGTTGTTTGCCAAACAATGAAGCTCCCAAAGCCATTGGGAGTTTTGCTGCTGACTGAGGTAGCCCCAAGGCTTGTCCCTATGCAAGTGCTGAATTACGCAATATTTAATTGTTCCAAATGCCCTCCAAAGTCTGACTGACTTGCTTAACTTCACACAATGGGAAGATGTCTAGTGAGTCTTGGCTTGTCAAATGAAGCATATGCGCAAAGCTTTATGGGGTTTATTTGCCCTACTTGTTTCATAATGTTATTATTTTTCAGGCCCTTATGTGCTATGTAAATTTATGTGCTATGTAAACAACTAAAATATAGTATTTTTTGTATTTTGAGTGAGAACAGTAGAAAGCACACATTTTCTTATCTAAATCCTACATCATATTTGTATATATTGTCACTAAAAATAATTGAGAACCAAATAAATTCTAACAGGGCTGAAATACCCAGAAACAGAATAACATTCTTTGCTGTGAGAATATATTTAGGTTTACACCTTAGACCAAGAAGTTTTGAACGTTTCTGCCAGCAGTGTTCCCTGCAATCATAAAAAGTTGGCACTGCTGGTAACAGGTGGAGCTGCAAGTCTGCAAAATTCTAGGAATTAAATAATCTCAAGGGCAAATGCTCATGAGGCCAGTTCATAGATAAGAGGTCAAGAATTACCTCCTATTTTTATGCAACTCCACTCTTCAGAGTGAGTGCATCAACTCCTCAGCCGAATCTGTTAAAATTGAGAACTCTATTCAAGCTTTTTTTTTCCCCAGAAATTTTTCTATTTAAACTGATAATACTTAAGCCTTTGCAGTAAATGTTCTAAGCTTTAATCCACTGCTCTAATTGTCGTGTACCTTTAGTGCCCCTTTGCAGACAGTAAATGTGACATGGGAAAGTGAAAAGGTCACAAAATAAATGTCTTAAACATTATTCTTTTGCAGAACAAACTGGATCAAAGAGTACTTGGACACTGCTCCCTATCTTATCCTCATTTTCAAGCAGGTGTACGGGTGGCTTCCAAATGGCAAAAAGAAGACCCACTACTACAATGAAATCAGTGTTTCTATTGCCTGTGGTATCCTGCTTGCTGCACTACAGGTACATTGACAGAATGGGCACACTGGGAGTCGGTGTATCGGTTTGGATTACATACCACGACTATTCTGCCCAAATGAGGGTGGAACCGAATTTAGATTTTAACGTTATCAGTGCTCTGGATTACTCCAGTTCCTGGCAATATGTCTTAGTTTTGAGTTTTAAAGTTATTCTGCACAGACTCACACCTGAAAAGGTGATTCCTACCCTCAGTACTGGTTAACAAGAAGAAAAATGTAATGCAGTGTACTTCCAGAGTTGTCACTCTTCTCTCGGCACAGGCTTCAGCCCCTGTGGTTTCTGCCTTATGCTAACAGGGCTGACAGGGGCTGCAGATTACCCGAGCATGGCTGTACAGTGCCACACTGCCCCCTTCTTCTCAGTAATCCCTGAAAAATGGCTTGACCCCAAATCATTTTTAGTATACAATGCTGGAAAAAAAATCGAGGACATATTGCACAGAACAGGCTGTACCATTTCAATCAGTCTTTCTGCAGCATTTCTGAAAGTGAACTGATTTCTAAAGCTCAGCATGTTTGACAGCAGCCAGTTGGATTTTCTCGGTGGTTTCTCAGTGCTCAGTTCTGCCTGTTGTATCTGATGTATTCACACAAGTGTTTAAATAGTGAAGCTATTCCGATTGCTAACTTGGCCTGTCAGCAGGATAACAGCAAGGTGCCATCTCTTATGTTAGGCCAATTTCCTACCAGGAACTGCCATTTCTCCTCCACTCTGTTCTGAGTGACGCCTCCCCACCCACATTGCTGTTCCTTAGGAGGATCTTCAGGATGGGAAATCTGAGAAGTGAGCAGTGCAGAAGCACATTGCTGGGGTGTTGCTGCTCTGCAGCTGCACAGGGCTCTGTATTTTCCCTCCGTGGAGCTAAGAGCAAAGGGGACGCGCAGGGAATGGGGCAGAACCAGCACTGTGTCACTAGCTCCTTAGTCAGAAGCACTAGGAGTGACAAGACTCCACTTTTCCCCGAGCCAGCCCACCATCAGGTGAGACTTCTCCCTACCAACTGTTAGGGTCTGTAGTGCTGTCTCTTTCCCAGCTCTTAGAAATTAATTGACAACGTTAAAGAACACGTGCCATGGACTCATAACATTCAGCACCACCACCGTTAGCTCTTCTCCTCTTCAGAAGACCACGGAGGTTACTTGACATGAGAGGCCCATTGCCTGAGCGCCTGTCCCTGGCTGACTTATATCCCAAAGCCTCCCAAAATGCTTGCTTTACATAGAAAGAGACCTAAATCCACAAATGCAACTCTTGGGAAGCACCGCAGGTGCAGGGTCATATTTGGGATAGTGTCAGCACTTTACTGTTTGTCAGGTTGTTTAGCTTTTTAATGAGGTTTCATTTGAGAGGAGGAGTGATGCATAGACTTATTTTGGGGTTCTGATGTAAGCCCAAATATTGGCCACTGTGAAAGATGGCAACAGACTCCTGTGACAAACTCTGAGGCAGAGCATGTGCCCCCATCCCTGTCGGGTACTGCTCTTGAGTGGGAACAAATGGTCACAAAGCTGTAAGACGTCTTCCTGCCAGCTCTATGGGGGCAAGAACCGAAACATTTCTTTGTATGAGCCAGATGAACCCCAACCATGTGCTCATTTTGGCTGGGATAGAGTTAATTTTCTTCCTAGTAGCTAGTATGGGACTATGTTTTGTATTTGTGCTGGAAACACTGTTGGTAACACAGGTATGTTTTCGCTACTGCTGAGCAGTGCTTACACAGAGCCAAGGCCTTTTCTGCCTCTCACCCCCCCCCACCAGCGAGGAGGCTGGGGGTGCACAAGAAGCTGGGAGGGGACACAGCTGGGACAGCTGACCCCAACTGACCAAAGGGATATTCCATACCATATGATGTCATGCTCAGTGTATAAAGCTGGGGGAAGAAGAAGGAAGCAGGATATGTTCGGAGTCACGTAGAGAATTCAGGAGTGAAGTTGAGCCCAGGAAAAAGGAACGGGTAGGGGGAAGGTGTTTAAGATTTGGGTTCATTTCTCATTATCTTACTCTGATTTGATTGATAATAAATTAAACTAATTTCCCTGAGTCTGGTTTGCCCGTGATGGTAATTAGTGAATGATCTCTCCCTGTCCTTATCTCGACTCACGAGCCTTTCGTTATATTTTCTGTCCCCTGTCCAGCTGAGGAGGGGAGTGATAAAGCAGCTTTGGTGGGTACCAGTGATATCCCCACAACTGCCTCTCAACTTCACTGTAGCCGTGGATCCCCCATTACACTGAGCACTGCAGGCAGGCTCCTGCTGTACAACATACAGACATGTTGGGCAGAATAAGGCTGTTTCCATTAGCCTGTGCTGTTGCTGTGGTGGAGGAATGCTGTACTTTTCTGTAAGCCATGTAGGTGTCTTTTATGGTACTGTTGAGGCTATTAGTAAAGCAGGTGTTCCAAAACCTGCAGAAGAGTCTAACGAAGCAACATTTCTGGGCTAGTCAATAGGAGAATGTGTACAGGTCTGGTGAGAATAATGGATACAAATACAGAGCACAGACCTCTGTCTCACTCTGTTGCTGTCTGTCTTGCTGCAGAACGTGGGTCTGTACACGGTGACCTCCACACCCCTCAACTGCGGCCCCCAAATCCGGGTGCTGCTCCAGCGCCCAGCAAATGAGAAGCTACTCTTGCTGCTCCCCGTTGGCTATCCCAAGAAAGATGCTACTGTGCCTGCCCTGACCCGAAAGCCACTGGAAGACATCATGGTGGTCATGTGAGCCCAGCGCCACAAGGCAGGAGCACATCCCTGCTGCCAGGTAGTAAGCAGCAGCCCACTGAAGTTGTCACTGCTGTTTCTGTGTATCGTCCTCCCACGTCACTGCTGCTCTGGCTGTTTACACCTGTATTTCTTTTAGTGCTAGTCTAATCACGGTGGCTGCTTCTACTAATAGCAGCGAGCAGCCAAGCACTGTGCATTTGACAGGTGCTACTACCAATGAGCCCAGGCAGTTGTTCCAGGGGCCACATACAATGGCATTTAAATGACCTTCACCACTCGATTTTTCTTATGCATTGTAAGGACAAATCTTTCCTTGAACTGGAATGTATATTCTCCTTATACTTTTGTGATTTTCACTTCAGAATTTTAATGCAGGTTGTATTAAAAGATATAAAGAGGTCAAACTCAGCTGTCTTATCTTGATCAATGCTATTTAAATGCCCCTTCCCCTTCACTGTGTTCAGTTCTGCATTGGAGGAAGCTATTTTTCTCACATACAGCAGCATTTTCCCTACTTGATTGATCTCAAAAACCTTGTCTATACTAGGCTTTCTGAAACTATTGCTGATACAAGTGTCTTCGGCTGGGGAAAATCTAGTAGGAACAAGGCATCCAAGTAATTTCCTTGTTACCATTTATTTACACATGTTCCAGGCACAGTTAGATCACATGGCAGCTATCAGTCGTGCCCCCCATATTTGCTGCTTCCACTGGAAGAGGCCCAGAGGGAACTGCTATTCTGGTTATCCTGTTTACACCTACATCTATTCCAGTTTAACACCCTGAAATTTAAACTGCTTTAGAGACCCTGACATGGGAGAGATGCTTTCATGTTACACCAAATCAGGCATATTTTCGTTTATTTTAAGGCTGCTTCCCACAAAAGCAATGCTCCCTACTAAAAGCCTTGTGAATGGGCGCCAGCGGGAGTTGCTCACTGGAAGGGTTGATGCTACCAATACCCGCGCTGGCAGAGCCCCCTCGTGGGGTTGCGGTTCCTGCCGGCTTCGGGAACAGCACAAGATGAAAATGCTGAAAGAGAGAAGTCCTTCCCTGAAGCTGTCTGTATTCTGTGAAATACTTTCCCAACCTGCTCTCTGCTGCATGTAACTTCAGGTGAATTCAGCCAAACTGGCGCCTGCCTCCCTTTGTGGGTTGCTCGAGTTGACTCGCTGCACCTTGTCTGAAGTCAGTCCTATTTAACGTGACCTGTTGTCAGCTGAGCAAGTGGAGGGGGTAATATTTTGCAGAGGTACAGCTTTTTGTGGTGTCAACTCCTCTCTGTCACCCAATGAAAAAAACTATTTTTTCCTTTGGCAGACCATTTTGCTGGTATTAGCAGGTAAGGCTATGTGTTCACCAGTTTTACTAGCCCCGTTTCACATCCTCATGTACAGCAATGGCAGGAAGAGTTTCTCATGCAGACCTAATCTGAAATGAGCTTTTATAACTACAGTAAAATAAAAACAGAAGTCCTGTTTCTACACACAAAGTCTAAAAGCTAGTCAAGGAGAGAGGGATGAGCTGAACCAAGTCAAAGCCAATCAGCTACCGGTCCGCAGTTATCAGGAATACAAGTTAAAGTTGCTGTAGCAAGTTTTCCTTCTGTGCAGATGCTGCTCTGCCATATCAGGCCCCTTCCCAAAGCAGTTTGTATCTGCTGTAAATGTATATAAGCTCTATTATGTTTGTTTTAATTCAGAGTTCACATCGACAGAGGGCTGAATCTCTGTTGCTCTGTGATCTCTCCTGTAGCTACAGAAATAAACTGCTTCTGCTTGGCCTCAGTCTGCAAAACAGACAGCATGTTTATTCCACAACAGCACTTAGAGAAGCTTTACCAAATGAATTCAGTTTAAACCAGCATGAGCTTGCATATATAAGGCTTTCTAGTATGGTTTCATAATTAAAAAACAAAGAACTAAACCACTTTAAAAATATATTTCAAAAATTGTCACAATAACAAATATTGGTATATACCAATATACCTCTTTATACCAAAAAAGATTAATGGTGGGGTTTTTCCCCCATATGTTGATTCTGGAAACTAACGTACACATAGTAGCATGTGTAGCAAACAAGCCCTCACACCTACTGGATGCAAAAGATTCTACCCAGGAAAGCACTTCTGGAATCACAAAGTGTATATAAACGATCCCCCCCCCATAAAAATACCTATTCAGGTGCAAATACTCCAGTAGTATTACAACTGCTGATGATACTGCAGCATCTCTTGTAAATCATGCTAGTGCTCCTGTTGTGACAAGCCTACTTGGAATTGCCACTCTTCTCTAACAAGTGTGTTGTCTTTACTTAAAATACAAATTAAATAAGAATAAATTTTGCCTTTCCATGTAGAACATTATTAAATAAAATTAAAGTTAGCATCTAAATTGTTTTACACTTAACTAAGGATTTTTCCTTTGTTTTGGTGAACAAACAATGTTTTTTCAGGAAGAGAACATTCTGGGAGGAATGTCTCCCTTACAACCAATAGGTATTTAATTTTTATATTCCTCCTCTTGTTACCTTTTAAACCAAGATTAAAAGACTTGACAGGATTAGCAAAAAAGGCTGGAACTTGGCATCTCTTCTCATGGTACCTTATGGACACATCTCCCAAAGGCTCTGGACTCAGTCTACCCTCCTCTTTCAGAAAATGACTGTACCACTTAGATGGGAACGAATCCCTTTAGCAAACGTAGCTCTAAATATGAGTTTTCTAGAACCACAGAATAATCGAGGTTGGAATGGACTGCCAGTGTTCGTCCTGTCCAAAACTCTGCTCAAAGCAGGTCTAATTAGATCAGGTTGCTTAAGGTGTTGTCCAGTCAAATCTTGAACAACTCAAAGGACAGAGAGTCTACAATCTCTCTGGGCAACCTGTACGGTATTTGTTCACTTCCATAGTAAAAAAATGTTTTTCTGCTACCTAATCGGAATTTCCCATGTTTCAACTTGTGTCCATTGCCTCTTGGACAATGCTGTGTATCTCCAAGAGAAGTCTGGCTTCACCTTCTT
>NW_009189473.1:48172-74292 GCF_000690835.1 Fulmarus glacialis
GCTGCAGACAGCACTTAGGTCTCCCATGAGCCTTCTCTTCTCCAGACTGAACAAACACAGCTCTGTGTGCTCCAGCTCCCTGGCCAGCTTGGTGGCATCTGCTGAACATGCTCCAGCAATGTCACTATCTTTCTGGTACTGAGCAGGCCAAAACTGGACACAGTACTCCAGACATGATCTCACAAGTGCCAAATAGAGAGGAAGGATCACTTCCCTGGACCTGCTTGCTACACTTCTACTAATGCAGCCCAGGATGTGGTTGGCCTTCTTTGCTGCAAGGGCACACTGCTGATTCGTGTTCAACTCGTTGTCCACCATGGGGTCCTTTTCTGAAAAGCTGCTTGCAGACAGCTGGCCCCAGCCTGTGCAGTGGCACAGGGTTATTCTAACCCAGGTGCAGGACTTTGTATTTACTTTTGATGAAATCCATGAGGTTCCTATCAGCCCATTTCTGCAGCCTGTTCAGGTCCTTCTGAAGAGCATCCCCACTCTCCAGGGGTATAGCCACTTCCTGCAATTTGGTGTCATCCCCAAACTTGCTAAGAGTGCACCTTGTCCTGTCATCTTTTGCCCTCGCTTGTCTTCGGGTTACGGTAACCCTGCCCAGGCATATCTAGTTTAAAGTATTCCCTAGCCGGTTATCAAGCTTGTTTCCAAACACGTGCTTGCCCCACTTTCTCAGATGCATCCCACGCCTGTTCAGTAGCCCTTGTTCCTAAAAGAGAGTCCTGTAGTCAAAAAAATCAAGCCCTGCCTGTGATACCAGCCACACAGGCGAGTGTTGACCCACTGATGAGTCCACTCCTGCTCAAGCCTTTCCCCTTGACTAGAGAGGAGACAGCACCTTCACCCTGCTCCCAGAGCCACCTGGTCACTCTTGCTTGGTATGCTCCCAGTCACTCCTGGCAGCATTAGTGATGCCCACATGGATAAGTAGCAAGGAGTAGTAGCTTGAGGTCCCGTGCAACATCCCTGGTCCTGGCCCTGGCAAGCAGCAAACCTCCTGAGGCATCAGGCTGGGTCAGCAAGCAGGCTCTAAGGACTGTCTCTCACCTTTCCCGTTGGTGCAGGCCCTGGGCTCAGGCCCCGCTGTACCCTGACGGTCAGGGCCCCCGGCACCGTATTTCTGCTGCGGTTGTAGATCTGCAGCTGTGCAGGCACCCTCCCTCCTGTGGCCAGAAGCCACCAGCCGTCAGCCCTCCCCACGGACAGGCAAGCGGTGTTGGTCTCTGGGAGTGGGGAGGATGGAGGGTGGGGAAGCATCACCCTGGAGCAGCAGGTGCCTGTGCGTGGCTTCCTACATCTCTGAGAGAAGAGCTGGCAGCATCAGTAGCATTCACAGGCTAAACCCAGGGTGCCTCAAGAGTGCTCAGACAGGCTTGTTATCTCACAAGAAGGAAATAACCAACGACCGGGGTGAGACAGAGAGGAATGTTGCCGAAGAGCAGACTGTGGTGGGCCTCCCTTTGCTGAGAGGATGGTATTGGCATCCTTCATGAGCTAAGTGACTGCCCACCCTGCTGGAGGGAACATTTGGGTGGGCTTGTAGTCTCGTGACTACGGAGGTGGGAAGTGTCACGCAGGAGCACAGGATGCCATGGCCTCTTTCTGCTGTGAGGGCAGATCTAGTGGCAGAAGTGTGCAGCACTGATGGAGTTCATGACCTAAATGTCACATTCTTTGGGTGGGCTCATAGTCCTATGAGAACAGTGATGCTGGGGAAGGAGGGGAGACACATCAGTCAGGAGCAACAGGCACCTGTACTGGGCTGCCATTTGCTGTCAGGGCAGCAGGAACGTGCAATAGCATTCATAAGCTACACGAAGGGTGCTGGGGGAGGTGTTCAGGTGGGCACATAGTCTCATGAGGAGAGACCTGCTAGGGAAGGAAGGAGGGAAGTGTAGCCCAAGAGTAGCAGATGGCTGTGCGGAGCTTTCCATTTTCTGTCAAGGATGGTGTGGGTGGCAGAAGTGTGTGGCAGGGACAGTGTTCGTGTGTGAAGTGACAGGCTTTTGTGAGGGAAGGGGACTTTTGGCTGACCATGTAGTCTGCTGTGTAGGTATGGACTCTTAGACCAGAAAGCAGCTGCCCTCTGGCTATCTCAGCAAAGACGCCTTGCGGATGGCCTCAAGTTGAGCCATTCCCTCTAGCTGTATGAGGCAGTGTGTGCCATCTCATCTTATTTTAAAAAAAGAAAAAAATACCCCATTTCTTGATGATCAGACCCTCACTGAGCCCTGTGTGGAAGCCTTGGTAGAGCATGCATTTCTTTGAGTCACCCTTGTGCCCTTTTGTCAAACCATGACTGTTCCTTACGGACAGTTATTGTCCTTGTTCACAATCAACAACTGAATGCCACCTCATGAAAACATGGGTGGTTTTTTCGGGGAAAAAAACCTGCTAACATTGAATAACATTTCTGGGATCTTTCTTCTTTGAACTGTGTGGACAAATTTGTATGCATTCAAGGACCCTCATTGCCTGAGGTTTGCCAGACAAATGGGCTTGAAATCAGGTGCAACATGGTGGGTTGCATCACAACTCAGATGAGTAAAGGAATGAGTATCATATGTTGTTGGAACTCGGAACCATGGCAAACTGCCAGTCTCCTCCCACTGCATGGATGGCTAACTGGCATCGGTTTCAGTTTGCCCTTGAATACTGAGCTGTAAGCTATTGAAGCTCACCTGGTGCTTTATTAGCAATCCAGATGGCCAATAAGTGAGGCAGGGAAGCACTGCTGGAGCAGCAGCATCTTACCCATTCCATCATCTTCCTTTCCAGCCAGGTGAGCCAGAACACAACTGATTCTGTTAGAAATTTTTTTTTTTTTTAATTTTAATGATTCAGAGTGCAAGGTCTGAGGACTCTGTTACACTGGTATATACGCCCATCTCCTCTATAGCTTAGAACTCACCTGTGTGATCGAGTGTAAGATTCCCATAAGCTAGCTGGGCTGTAGTAACCATCTAAGTGCACTGCTCTCAGCTTGAAGAAAATAGCAGGTTGTGGGTATTTAGCTTAGTTTACAAATAGTTTAAGCTAAGTGTTGTTTTTGTGTGTTTGATGGAGAAACTATGCTGAAGAACAGCTATTGGGCCTGAGCTGGTGCACAGGGATGTATTAAGCTGTAGTTTATCAGCTGTGTATTTGAGCAATTCTTACCATATGAATTCATGCTAGTACAATAAAAGCAAAGCAACTTCTGGGTGTAAGGAAGTCTTAACATGGTGCTGTGTGTTCCAGATAAACAGAAGAAAGCAAGCCATAACCTCAGATTGTGGTTTTGCTCTGACTAAGCTGCAGCACTTTAAAGACCTTTAAGGAAGTAGATGTGCAGTCAGCATTTGATTGATTTATTTCTTTAATTGCTACATAGATCTCATGGACTCATGAAAAATGAATCTTGAGAAAGCATCCAGCTCCCACTCCAAGGCAGGGTCAGCTGTACCTGAATGCCAGGTACTGACAGAACATGAATCCACAGCACTAATCCACTGCTCCCAGCAAAACACTTGAAAGAAATAAAAACTTAAAAGCTAATTCTGCCAGCACATACAAGTGCTAGGAAGGCTTTTTTTCCAGAAGGGTTCAGCTTTGGCTTCATGTTGCTGTCACTGATCAGATGTCCATGGACATCATTAGGAAGAGGTTGGCTGCTGTATTGTTTTTGAAGATTTCCACCCATCTGAGCTTTTGCAGAACAGACATTGTATTCATGACTCATGACTCTCAAGGCATTTCATTATTTGTTTGGCTAACATTACTTATATCAGACATCTAAGAGAGCTATAACCTCTCAGGCAAGTGTTTGCCCATATAGATGGAACTCCCCTATGCTTGTGGAGCGTAAATAATAAGGAGAACACTTAATGGCATGAAAATTGGGCAACTAGTCCATTCAAATTTAAGATGGAGGAAAGTCCTTGAAGCTTGAATCAGCACAGCAGCAAGTTACCAGTTAAACATCGCATCCTGTTGCGGGTTGTGCGTATGTGTGTGTGTGTAATCACCATTAACCTTAGCTACAAGACTGGAACTGGTAGAAACACAGACAACAAAGGCAACACAGTCTAAGACACGGGAAAACAATACCGATCAGCGAGATGGGTAATGACCGTAACCTCAAGGCATCAGTTACCAAGTTTTTTGAGACACAGCACCAAGAGATGAGGTGTTTGAAGGATTTTTAAGAGAACTATGACGTACTTGGAGTTATTTATGAGGAGCTGTCCTGAGCCTGAGGGTAAGTTCTTGTCTCTTCCCTGAGGGTAAGATCTTGTAACTGAGATCACTAGTGACTCAGCTTGAAAGGCTGAGACCAGAGTCGGACAGTTTTGCCCTAGAATGTGACAGTGTTCGTGGAGCTGTCCTGAGGAACACCTCTTGCAAATACCAAGTTCAAATTACGTATATTGAGAGCAGGGTAGACACAAGCACAGCTGTGAAGACCCATGACAGTCACAGGTGTGCTTCAAAGAGAGGATCTTCTTTAACAGACTGACTTATTTTCCGTTGGATATGCAGTAGGGACACTGGTCTGTAGATTATGCACTGGATTTTAATGAAGCTTTTGTGTCATTGATTTTGTAGTGCAAATGGTCCAAATGTCACAAGGCTTTTAAAGTTTTCGAGGTATTCCTTTAGCTCACTCATAGGATGACAACAATTCATGCAGCTTTGCAGAAGATTGTCACAACCAATTCTCTGTGGGACCAATGCCAAGTTGGTCCACTTTTGGTAAAAAGAAGTATGCTCCCTAGCAGCTTGCTGTGAAAGACATCTCTGTGAAAGCAGTATTACCAGGTGGAAGGGGAACAAAAACTTTCTGGTTTTGCCTTCCAGGGACAAATAAGTATGAGATGTGATGTAAGCCTCATGCAGCAACTGTTCCTGGTGATGTATGGTAATCTATAAAGCTGTTGTCACTTCTGGGTTTGTATAAGCAACATTACTTGATGTTCATGTGAGCTGCTTCTCCTCTAACACGGCAACCTAGAAGAATGGCTTTAGAAAGACAGAACTGTAGATTGGTAGCCAGAAGAAAAGAGGGGGGGAAAAAATACTGAATTCCATTTTGTTAAACCTGCAGTAGACTCTGAGAGTGCTGTCCCTGCAACAGACTTACATGCCTTGCTGCAATCCCAAGGTCTAGCCAGGGTTGATGATACATAGTACCTGCCTGCATGAAGTTAATGAGGGCCTAATGGCTTCAGTGTGGAAGGCTTTTTGTGGTGGAGGGGAGTTTGGGGTAGGAGTGTGAAAGGTTTTAGCAAGGGTACTTTTGGTGTCGTAGCATTAAATTAGTAATATTCCATACTGTTGCGATCACCCCTTTTTCAGTCTGAAGAGCTTAGGCCGCTTTCAATAATAGTGTAACCTCTGTGCATCAGTAAACTTGTTCTTTAGGTTTTACAACTGAGGAAAAAAGAAATAGAGCAAGATGAGCAGCAACTACTAGGTAATGTGTAAGTGTCCTCACAAAGGGGTGAAAAAGCCAAGGAGAAGAAGAGATTTCCTGCACTGCCATAGCGGCATGGGTTTGGCATTGGCCATTCTGGTTTTTCCTGTTTATGAGCTGGGATGCATTAAATTTAGAGCTGACTTAATGTGAGGACATCTGTGTGACTCCTGAGATTATGTATAAAGGCTACTAATGAGTTGTTGCACCACTCCTATTTGGTACAGGACCTTTTATTTCTCAGAGTGCTTTTTAGGCTTAATATAATAAAGCAGTTCATTCTCTAATTTTGGTCTCCATTTTCCTTTTTGCTGGAAAATGGAGATGAGACATATGGTGGGAGAAGAAGAATTTTAAATTCAGTGAAATATAAATATTGGTCAAAGCAAAAAGGTGGTATAATCAATAAGCAGAGTGTTGGACTGTTATACTTAGCTTTATAAATTTAAGTATTAAGTAATCATGTATTTTACACAGTTCTGCAAAATGGTATAAAGGAAGAGCATCCTCAACTTTAAACTAGGGTGAATTATCAATTAACTTTGGAAGTAGCTGGTCCTGCAAAGGGAAGAAAAACAAACCTCAAAAAGAAACATTGAAATATTTCTAAATATACTATTTAGAAATCAAAAGCCACTGGAGATACTGGCTCATTTTGATTAACTGCATTTTTGAGAAAGCACAAAAAGAATTGTGATTATTTCCTTCTACTGCCTTGGAGACCGAAGCAACATATGCAAGTGTAATAACCTGAAAGAGATTTAGGATCTGTTTCATGCTGCACTGTGTTTCAGGCTGCTCTTGAAATGAGAAATTGCATTTCCAAGCTGTTTGCTACCTAAGAGGTCAAGCCAACAACTGATCATCTGTACGTAGGATTCAAGATTGTGTTTCAGTTTAAGGGTATGTTCCGAGTTGAAGAGGGCTCGGTAGCTCATTTCTGTAGCTCAGTGAGATCTGAGAGACAAACATGATGCACAAACCTTAAATACATTGCGTCTTGGAATGTCTCACTTTGCTACAATAGCATCATAAATGAAAGGTAGTTAATGGACGGTACTAGACAGGGAGATTTCTCATTGTGACCGCTAACTCCGGCTGTGCAAGTATGTGTAAATGTGTATGTATAAAAGTATATGTGTATATATAAAGCATAGGTGAAGTATGTGGCACAGTAGAACTGTTCTTGCCCCATGTGATATGGATTGGTGCTTCGTAAGTGGCTGTAGTTTTGCCACTTTCCCAGAAGGGAAATCTTAGGCACACACCAAACATTGCTGCTTTTGGAAGGCACAGAATTAAGTCTAGGAAAAAGCTCTAGGGGAAGAAAGAATCTTACAAAGTGTCTTGCTTCCTACCAGAAGGTAGGAATGTTTTATATAAGATCATCTTTAACTACCGCTTCTCCCTGTTACCTGGTGCACCTTGACTGCATTCAGGATGAATGAACAGTGGCAAAATAATAGCTGCTTCTTGCTTATCCATTTTCTAATGTTATCTACCTCAACATCTTTCCTGTCCTTCATTTCTCATCTGTCACTTCACACTATATTTTTGCTATAGGTACTTTTCGAGCTTTGAGCATGGTGTGCCTTTAATAGAAACACAAAATGTTGCAGTAGATACTAACCCAAATGGTACTGAACATCTCATGAGTTTGACTACTTCAAGGTTTCGGAAGCTCTAAGGCTACCGGTACTCTGCTTCAGTAACTGGATTTCAACTTGGCATCCCAGAGCGAGTAACTAGATCTGCTTGCACCCACATTGCTTGTATGCTCACTTTTCCCTGCCCAAAGATCACGTCGTCTTGTTACTGACTAGATTCAGAACAAGAGCTGACATGTAAGCAATACAGGTAGGTGTTTTCATTCGAACCCTCAAGCCTGTGTCCTGCTGTTCTGTAATATTGAATAATACCTGGTGGAGTATTTACTGTGAAGAGGACCAGAGCTATAGCATGATTCTCAGGTTTTGTGTGCGGGTTCTGGACACAGATCTTAGCCCTTTTGCATTCATGTCTTATCAGCCTTCAGTATGCAGGAGTCTGCTATGTGTGGTTTTAAAAATAGAGTAGAAATATCAACTTTTCAAGGCTATGGTCAGCCCACAGAGGTAAATGACTTAGCCTTCCCGTACTTAATAGCACCAAGATGTAAGCCATTTCTGGATATATCAACTCCATTCGCAAAGCTGGTAAGTTGAGAGTTTCCCACGTGTAACTTAGTTCTGTTTAAAGGGTGTATAACTTGACACTTGATGTACATGTGCAAAAATATTTGACAGAAACAAGTCTAAGTACTATGCAAAGTGTGTTGAGTTGGCAGAAGACCTAGGAAAACAGCAAGCATAGGTCAGTAGCAAGATCTCAATTTTTGTGTGCTTATTTTTACTGAGATTTTTCTCTGTGTCGGTACAGCACCTGGACTCCATTTGCCTATGTAACAAAAAGCAATCCTCACCCCGAAGTTTATGTCTTCCTTTCAGCTGAATTTGTTATATTATCTGTTTATAATTAGATGACAAAACACAAGTAGAAGCATGACTCAGGTAATAAACAAAGGTTAAGCAAGCCGCTGTCAACTGTTGTCTATTTTAACTGCCAGCAGGAAATCTGGCAGGTACCTCCGAATCAAAGTGAGTAACTCTCTCTGTGAATATTACCTTCCTGTTTCACTTCGTAAGTTGTTGATGAACAAATTGCAAAGTTCAAGAATGTAATTATTTGGAATTAGTAGTGAATTTCTTTCTACATAATTGATATTCTGTGGATCATTTGATTAGCAGCTGAAAACGGTTTGTAATTGATGTTGCAATTAGCTAGCGCAGTGCTCACTCCAAATGAGACTGCAGTGTTATAAATTTGGGTAGACCTAATTATCCAACCAGAGTACAGAGTCAATGCAGCTTGACTTCTAACTTACACTGAACAAATGTCTTGTAATAGAAGGCTACATGTTCACCTGCAGGAATCAAACATGGAAGACTTGCAATCAGGCCTGGATCAAAAATTGCCTCAGAATTTACTTCCTTTTAATTCTGTGCTGATGTCAGATGTCTGTGGGTTCCCACTTCATGGTTTCACATCTCACTGGGGGGGTCAGGGCAGAGTGGACTAAATACGATTGATGTATGAAAATCGGCACGGAGAGTAGCCATGAAGGGTGGAAGACGCTCTGAACAAATGCCTATTATCTGTCGGATGTTCGTTCAGCGCATGAAGGTCCCTCTTGACTAAAGGCTGTGTATTTTCACCTACATAATCATGCAGCAGACCTGTTTTGTGGGAGGAACGTGTGTTTCCTCCTGCCCCTTAGATGTAGGAAAGCAGAGTCCTCCTGTGAGCAGCTGAATGGGGAACTAATGTTCTCTGCATGGATTATTCAGAGTCAGCTGATGTAATAGGAGACTGGGTTGCCTGCAGGCCAGTATCCCCGCCCAGAGTTAAAATAACTTTTGTAAGAAAAAGCAAATAACGTTTTATATAATCTTTTTTTTTCTTTGGTTGGTTTATGAACTGTGTAACTACCCTGGCATGTCTGTTATGCTCTCCAGGGGCTGGATACATAAATGGGGGGAAAAAAAAAGGATTTTTTTATTGTATTGTTTAGCTTCTCAGAGTAAGTCTAGTCATATGGAATGGGATATCCCTTGACCTTTTGTAGATACAATAATTTTTTAATCTCAGCTTCTTCTAGTTGGCAAGAAAATACATGGAGCGCTCCACCTTTACTGCCATTTTCTGGGGACCGCTAGATGGCACAAGAACACTGTATGGGAACAGAGGACTTTTGCCTGGGAATGAGTTGGCTCATTAAGTCCACTTAGTTCTGTCACTTTTACCATATTCTGTTACCCAAATCGCAGATCTAGGAATATGCATCTGAGAATAAAACCCTAGAGTTTTGTCTGTGGTCAAAAAGGGGCCGCACAAAATTTGACATGCACTTAAATAGCTTAAATGTTAACTAAATGCAAGGGTGAGATTCACCTCATTCAAGCTCTGATAGGCTTAGATAGGTGGGGTTTTTCTTCACTGTAGAAGGGACCCAACTTTATCTAGTGACTCATATTGCCATATGCTTTGTAGCGATACAGACCCAGAAGGCTTCACGTCAGTCATCCAGCAGACTGTCATGTTCACTAGGTGTCTTTAAATAAGAAAATGGTCACTAATTTCCAGCCATTTCCTTTCATTGAATTCATTCTCCATGTATTTCCCTTCCTCCCCTGTGTGTCTTCATACTCGCATCCAGACCTCTGCAATCCCCGCTAGCCAGCAGCTAGGGCATGGCACGCAGGCACTTTTCTCCCAAGGAGCAGATCCAACTCCAGTCCACTCAAAGGCTCTTACTTGCTCATGTGAAGCCCAAGGCATGGTTTGTCCTCCAGGCAAGACGTGTAGGTGTTTAATTTCTGCTCTTTGCCTGAGAGAAGGCAACCACAAAGAGGGAGATCACTCCAAAGGAGTTTCTTTCTCTTCAGATGTTGATAAGTCATGGGCGAGTTACGCAACATAAAACTGAGAAGAGCTGTGGAGAAAAAGCTTCCCCCCCGCTTCCCCCATCTCAACTCTGAAATAAATCTTTATTTACTCTCTACTTCAGGGATTTTGGAATGAGCCGTGTATGAAAACTAGAACTCTTTATTTCCATAATCGGTGTGAGAATTAAGCCTGGGGCTTTAAATAACTTGGGAAGTAAGTACAAGTCACCTTATAATATGGACTGTGGTGGTCTTAGAAGCCTAATGGGAGCATAGAAGTGCAAAAAGGCCTGGGAGTGAAATACAGGTTTGAAGGCATGTCTGTAATGCTGTGTTCAGGCTAGCTCTACTGTTGTGTTACAACAAAGAAATTGCATACTGGGGGAAGGTAGGCTTGAATTTGCCTGCAGGTGCAAAGGAGTTACTTGGTTGCACAAGCAGCAAGTCAGATGCCAACATCAAATGAAGGAGCATCTGGTGCATTCCCCTTAGCGAAGATTCAGCCAGGTAGTTAAGGCACAAGACTGGCACTCCTGCCCATGTAATACTGGACAAATCACTTAACATTTTTTTTTTCTCTTTATCTGTCAGTGCATGAACAGTGGGATTTGTGATAATAATCTACAAAGGAAATGAAGGGGAAAAATTACTAGAGCAGCCCATGATAACCTTGATCTGATAATCTCAAATTTGCTGCCTACATCAGTTTTCCAGAATTCATATTCAGCTTATCTGTGATTAAACCTTATCTGTATTTGATCATTAATCATGAATGTATTCTTCCCATAATCATTGTGGATGCTGAAAGGATACTGGGAAAGTAGGAAACTGAGAAAGAATAGATAAACACTGCAGAAATATTTTAACACTGGACAGACTGGCAACAGTGAACTTTGTGCACTTGGGGAAGCAAAGAATGTAGGCCTGAACTTTCAGCATTTTAGTTCCTCCTGAGGAGGATGCCACGTGTCTACCTGAAAATAGAAAGTGTTCCCAGGCAGGGTTTTCTGTCTATATTCTGTGCTCCTGTATTCACAAAAAAGAAAATAACTTCTTACAAAGGCCAGGCACTAGATGGAATACACAGTGTGTTTTTTTTTAAAGATGGATTCATACTTGTTTAATGAAAGGCTGCTTACTATGTTGTTTGCATAATGCTTAGATAAATATGACTGAAGTTTCTCCCATTAATGTGATTCATTTGTTCTTCCTTGCTGTGTAACCTAACATACACTGCTTTGCACTTCTGTCACTAGAAGCAATACAGAGCAGTTGACAGAGAAGTGATAGACTTACACAGAGAGTAAAACACCTTTCATTTTTACCTTGAAAGGGTTGCTGAAGGGAAAAATTGGAGCAGAGGGAGCGCTGAGAATTAGACAGGGAAAGGCTCTTATGAACTCACTTCGTATGTGGGAGAAAGCAGTTACTGTTTTGCAGATCTGCATTACTCGAGAGAAACAGTTCCACAACAATCTTACCGGCTATTCTTTGGCATTTTTGTAAATCGCAGGAATATGAAATTATTAGCTGCACGGCCCCAGTGCAGAAGCTGCCCATGAATAACGTTCAGTTTGGAATTTGATAGTTTCCAGAAAGCCTTGAACTCATTGGGATGATGGGGCCCTGGGTGTGGGCCACTGCCGTGCGGCTCCCTCGGCAGCGTGGGCAGCGACCTGTCCTCTCGGAGTCGGAGCCCAGAACTGGCATCTGCAGTGCCCTTGGGGCAGCCCCCCTGCCCATACCCTTTACGGACTGCACCTGGAGCTGGGGAGCAAGCCCGCCTTGGCTAGTGTGGCTATGCCTGAAGTGGTTAAAACAAAGGAGGAGAAATCAGAGCGATGCCGAGGAATGCAGGGCTGACCACCGCCTCACCCAGACCAGAGCGTGGCTCTCGGTGAGCTTGCGTGTGCTGGGTATCCGGCACCCTAACAAATCCAGTGGTGGTGCAAGGCAGAGGGAACGAGTTCTACCACCTGAGGAAAGAAAAGCGTTTGGCTGAAGGAGGAAATAAAGCACCAGTCCCACAGTCTTAAGGCTAAACTCCCATGAAAGGCTGAAGCGTTGATTATTTTTAGCAGGGGAGAGCCTAGGGGAAGGGCTTGTCAAGTAGATTAAACCATTGTTAGGAGCAGACCAGAATTCTCCTGCAGCACTTTCCTTTCCATCACACCTGCATCCTGATGTGAAATTAAAAGTGTGTGTGTAGGGGGAAACGTGGAGGAGGGAAAAGCTGCGCTTGGAGAGCTGAAGTGGTAGCAGTTAGTGATGGAGTTGCTCTTTCCTGTCACTGCTTTTACCCTACTAGCTTCTCTTATGCTGATTTCTTTCTGTTAATCCCCAGGATAGCCTCTGAGGGTTGTTTATCATCCTGAGCCTCCTCTCACAACCCTTGCTTCCTGCACGCAGTGGTGCTGATATGTCTAAGTGTCCAGAAGAGCCTAAGGACAGAGTGGGAGGATGTTTTCTCCTTTTTGTAAGCTCTCTGGGCCCATTAGTCTTGCTCAGCTGGGGAGAGCTGTTCTAGTTCCCCCTGCTTTCTCCAGGCATCCAGGCTGTGAGAAGCAGTGCTGTCATGCTGTAGCAAACAAGATGCTGCACAGCTGCCGGGGGATTCATCCACGCTGGGCCAGGTGCTGTCTAACCTTCTCTTTTGGAGCACATGTTTAAACATTGTTCAAAGCAGTCTGGTCACTGTGGGATGGCATGGGCGGGTTGGGCAGGACAGAGTATTCAAGGCTGCCCTTTGCCGGCTAGGCTTTCACTAATTTCCTGGCTCTGGTGCATGACTTATCTCCCAGACAGAAGGAAAAGAAGGCTGGGAAAGCATGTTTCCCGCAGAGAGACAAGGTATTTGGGAAGGCAGCTGGAGCTTCAGCCAGCCAGGTGTTGTGGCAACAGAAGCTGGCTCTTTTTATCTGGAGCAAGAGCGTGAATATGAGAGGTGCCTTCAGCGACTGGGAATTATGGTCTGACCCAGTTTGAGTCTCTCTTCTGTTCTGCCCTTCTGTTCAATCGTTCATGTCACAGCCATTTACAGAAGAACATCTTCTAGGTGGCAGTCCTTGACAGAAGACTCCCATGATTCTTTAGTCCTGGAACCAAGCCCAAGTTTTGTATTGCCCTACGGGTCCTCTAGCTTAGGGCCTTTGAGTCTAGAAGCAGAGGCTTGTCCATAAAACAGCACTATGTATTTCCTAAGATCTAAACTTTGGGGGGAGGAACTGAAGAAATATAAAACCAGATAAGCCATGTACAGACCTGTCGTCTTCAGAAGCCTACCAGCTCAAAAATGGAGGTCACTGGGACCCTCAGCGGTGAGTGGAGGGAAGGTAGGACTGAAGCCTGTCTCTCTTAACAGTCTTTCTGAATGCTTTAGGAAGTGTGCCTTTAACCCTTCTCAGGTGGTCTGTCCTCTGCAAGTTTTTCCTGCTTCTTACATAGCAGATTAGCCTGACTTCAGGAAGCTCCCGTACAATTGCATGAAAATGTTCCTTGCCTTGTCCTAGAGTATTCCCCCACCTACTTTATCATCTGAAAGGGGAGGTGAGACCCCTCTGGAGCCTCTGAAGTGTCTCCTAAAGGGCCCAGTGGTCCTACGCGTGAAAACCCTCTCCAGAACAGGTAGGTAAATGGCTGAGCTGTATGAAACTCAACTGTGTTCTTCCCAGCCTGATGCAGGCAGTCTGTTCTTCAGTTTAACCTTGTGTTTTTGTACAGTAAATTGCCTTCCAGTAATCAAACAAGCTTTTAAAAGATTGTATATACAATTACAGGCATCTCCAAATCCGTCACAGATGTCCTTGGGTTTTGTATGCCTAAGGGAAAGCCTGGGCTTTTAAAGATGCTTCCATCTTTAAAGATGCTCTACATCCAGGAGAAATGAAAGGAAAGAGGCTAATTGCTTTCACAGAAATATGGGAGTTATCAAACTGAGCCAGACTTAGACTGCGTAGTCTGGCTTGGATACGCCGAGTGTAGAAGGGGGCTCTCATTATCACTGTTTGCACGCACCGGTAGAGTGCATGCCTTCGGTCATGTAGGCTGCTGGTGTCTGCACAGCCAAACCGTCTCCCTTTAGAGCTGGAATCCCTGCAAGCAGAACTAGAGCTTAATTACTCTGGCTGTTTCTCCTGGGAAGGGATCCACACACTGATGTCTGATATCAGCCCGCGCTAAAGGAGGAGCAGGTAAAGAGGAGCTGTTGCATTACTGTGGAACAGCTGCATTTTGGGATCAGTGCCAAAAGTGTGGGAGGAAAACTTCTGGAGGCCTGAAGAGATAGAGAAAGGCAGATCCCTCCAGGTCTGAGACCAACGCCGTGTGTGGGCAGGAACCAGGACGCTGTGTGGGAAAGATTTGCTGTTTCAGTAGAAGGGGAGTTCCCTCCTGGGGCTTCATGCAAACCGCTTCCCCTAAATCCCAGGCTTTATCACAGATCTAGGCTCATACTCTGGGATGGCTGCAGAGCTACAGCCTCCACCCCTTTCCACCCACTGGCACCAGGTACTAGTAACCTCTGGATTTAAAGATGCACTGCTTTTGGCACAGGGGGTCTCGGAGCCAAAACCAGCAGTGGGGCTGTCTGACTCCCTCCTCGGCAGCATGAGGCCGCACAGTATGGGAAGCTTATGCTCAGGGTGCAGAACTTGGCAAATCTGTGTAATGTAGCTGCCACAGCTCTCAACCTTGCATGGCTTACTCTTCGTTGGGCGCGAGACAAGGGCGCTCCAGCGGGGCAGGCAAACGTAGGGTTCAGTCATACTGATGGCCAGAAATTTTTCTCAAAGAGCTGGCTGCTTGCTATGAAATGTTGAGCATAAAGACCATGTATTGTTTTTACCTCTTGGAGTTTGATGTCAGAAAAGCACTTTGCAACTCTGCAGACATGCCTGTGCTTCCAGTGACTTCATTTGGAAGTGTCCAGCCACACCTGGGGGGGATTGTGAAGTGCAAGTCAGGATGACAGCATCTTTTGTAAATACAACAGGATTTCCTGGGATTATGTTTGAACACTTGGCCCTCTTGGGGAGGGGGAGAACGTATTTGGCCTCTGACAAAGCCTTGAGAAGGCTTTCTATATTATGTAATTTATAAGGCCACTGGCTATAGTCCAGCCAGCAACCTGCTTCAAATGGAATGATTTGAGGATGTCCATATGGCTCTGTTCAGTAAATCCAAATTGCATGGGATACAATCACATTAAAATATTTAGCCAGTCTAAACCATGTTTCTGTCATTCTCTTTTTGTAAGCATTAAAAAAAATGTAGTGCAAACCAGCTAGCTGTGTGTTACTTGCAGGAATGTGTCATAGGATTACTTTGTGACTGATATAAGTGCTTTTCCAATGGCTTACAGCTTTCTGGTATATTCTCTATAAAGTTTTCTTCCTTTTTTGTATTTAAAATTTGTCCTCACTGTCTGAACAGGGGAAAGCAAATACATTCTAATGAACAGTATAATGAATATGAAGCTACTTTGGCAAACCAATTTCATTTTCATGAATCTCATTGTTAGTTGAATATATTAAATAATCAGTGTGTGTCCTCTTTGAGGGCAAATGCTTCTCCTGAAATTAAAGCCATATTTTTTGAGCATAATGCTTAGCTCTTGTTGAGTGTCAGTGGACCAGGTAAACCATGCTGTTCTAGCCCTGTTTGGTGGTATGTATAAGCTTTCTAATGTACACTTAAAGCATAATATCTGCAAATAATGTGTGTAGCTTTAAAATAAGGTTTGGTAAGCAGTCAATCTGGCAGCATTTGGATGGACTGCCAGTGAAGTGCGAGTAGGAAAGGACATGCAGTTTTGAATTTGCCCTGTCTGTTGGTGGAAATAGTCTTTGTGGTGTTTGTCCAGTTGTGTTACTGAATCCAATCTCTGCAACAACTCACAGACATTTCCATTAGTTGCGACTAATGCATATTACTTCTCAAATTCTGAGAAGGGGTTTTAGGAAAAATATGTTTTAAAGAGTAAATCTCGCTTGCACCAGTGACTGTGGTTCCACTGCATTGTGGCATAGCTGTCAGTACCACGCTGAAGTCTGTGCTGATAGAGATCAGGAGCTAGGAGGTAATCAGTATCTATAACATTGCCTATTATATTATTGGAAATCTGTCCCCCCTAGCATATACACTGTCCGAGTCTAAGCAAGGCAGTCGGTTTTGGTCTCCTGAGGTTATTCTGCTTCTAAAGTGGAGGGACTGAAATGTCCCAAGGATGGGGTTCAAATGGTTCTTTGTTTTAAGCAGCCATCAGATTTCAGTAAACATCAGAGAATTTTGGTGTAGCAGACAGCTCCTTTCCTGTCTGAGCTGTATCTTTTCTGGCATGGGATGCTAGAGATATAATCTTCTTTTCCAATGTAGTGAAAGGAAGTATATATTGGTTAAGATTAGTATTGGCAGGAGATAACATTTGCTTGAGAACGAAGGTGTATTGTTCTAGCACAATATACTGTAATTTAAATAATTCACAATGCAATTTCTTCTGTGGGTCCAGTCTGTAAACTAAACTGGCATTTTAGCTGGGTGCATTCAGTTTCAAAGTACTGAATACTGCACGTAACGTCAGCAAGAATTATCATTTTCTTGCATCATGTAATTTGTGTAAGTAGTGGCTCTATACCTCTTTCCTTCTCCATCTGAATAATGTCTCTGACTTTTTTTTTCTTTGTCACTCTGGAAAAATACTGTAATACCGTCACGTTCAATACACTTGTCTCAGCTTACCTGGTTTTACTACGCCATTGCTAGGTGGATGAATGAGTTAAAGTTTTGTCATCTTCTGAGATAGAAGCTGTCTGAGGGTACTTGAAGCTCACTGCTGCAGATTGTGAAGAAAGAAAGGCGAATGAGCTTCTTCTGAGGACTGTGCTAGCAGTTTCCATCGAACACTGGAGTAAGGACCAAGAGGACATGAAAGGCCGAAGGCACAAAGAAAGGGGGTTCAGAAGAAAACTGAATGAGGTGGAGTTTGCCAGAGGCGCAGTGATGTTCAGACCTCCTTCCTCTGTTTCCTAAAGGACTCTGTAGGTAGTGTCTCAAGCTGACAAAGGCACACGACGGAACGGTGACAAAAGGCCTTTGCTTCTGTATCTAGATGTTCACTGAAGGATAGTTTTCTTCCCTGTACTTACCTTATTTAACCGTACCGGATTAATCATTGTCAGCCGTGTTATGGCTGACATAAGGGGTTATGCCCTTCCTCAGTGTGGGGATGTGATAGCAGAGTACTGTGAATTTGAAGCACATCCGTGATGTGCAGAGGTAGGCACCTGAATGTGGGCTTTGGAGTCAGCAGAAGACATGCCGTGCAGGGCATGGGGAAGCTGGCCAGGATCCCTGCTTTTACTCCTGCCCGGGAACCGCTGATCTCACTGCAGAGAAAAGGACTGCTTGTCTCCCTTCAGGTAAGATGACTGCCACTCAGTCCTGCCTTCCTGGCGTGGGACCATGGAGGCCAACTTCTCTTTCAGCATGTGCAAGTAATGATTCTGCTTGCTTGCTTCACCAACCCATCCTGGCAGAAAGGGAGTAGAAAAGGAGCAAAATAGGTTAGAGATAGCAGTGCAAAGTGAAGACAACTGAGAATGTGCAGGTTTAATGTGAATTTTAATAAAATTCTGTGCCTTTCCTAGCATTTAAGAGTAGCATTTGCTAATATTTTGGTTTTCATGAATGGCCTGCAGTACACATGACTGCTATGTCTCCTTGTGTACTTCTCAACCGAAAATACCTCTTTTGAGGAAAGTGTTGTATGAATGCAGGCTCCTTCAGTGTGAAATAATGAATGGTCCTGTTTGCAAAAGGAACTTTCTATCTATGCTTTTTGTCTCCTCCTCCTCCAAGTTTTTCAAGTGTAGGTTTCTCTTTCACCCCCATCTGCTGCCCATTTACCTCTTCTACTATCTTTTCCAATGCGTCGTTCGTTCTTAGTGCAACACGATTTGGATCAGGTGATTCACACATATGCTTCCCCTGCTGAATAACCAACATGAGGCAGAAAAGTCTACCCCCTGACTAGTGACTGCTTGTTTCCTACTTTGCCTTTTTTAGAGTGGGTTTAAGTCTGGTTTTTAATGGAGAGCATGGAGAGGGGTTATGCAGTGCCACCAAATTTAATGCCTCCTCCACTCAGTTTTTGTGCAGGCTTCTAAGAGTGTTAGAAAACAGTATGAGGAGACAGAAACCTAGCGTGTTTAGCCATATTTAGAGGTTTTCCTTTAGATCCGTATATCATTATTATAGTCCACGTTAACAGACTGCAAACCTGGGTCTGCCTTTTTTTGAACCACGGCTTAGCAGTGTTTTGTCTGTTTCCTATGGTGACATTTGAGGGATTTTTTACATACGGTTGCACCATCTGAAAAAGATGCGAAGGCTAAAATGGACTTCCTGTGTCACAAAGTCCATGGGCATCTGTGTAATGTGGATTGCCCCACATATCACTGTTCTGCTCAGTGCATGGTACAATAGATTTTCCAAGTTACAATTTTGTGATGGTATAGGCTAAGGATAAACCAAAATTGGAGGTCTGGGGAGTGATTCCCAGGTCTTGCGTAAGGAACTGTGCCCAACTGTGGACTGATTCCGTTCATGAACCAGCTTCCACCTCTTCCTCCCCACCCTCAGGCTCCCAAGCTTCCAGAAATAAGAAACCCAAGCGCATAGGCCTGAATGGAGTTCGCTGTGTTGCAGCCAGACAGTCGGGAAGTCAAGACTGCAGGAAGCACCCACCTCACAGGCTAGATGTGGAAGCTGGATGTTTTTTGCAAGAGGAGTTGTCCCTCCAAGTAATTCTTTATTCCAGAAATCAGAAACCTCAGGTGCCTTCTGACTGGCACTCATCAGGGTTTGGGCAGAGTCGAAAGATGGGAGCTGCTGTGCCTTCAGGGAGATGTCTGCGATTCCCAGGGGTTCTCTGCTCCCTCTTACGACTTCCGTGGAGATGCCTGTTGCACACAGAGGCAATGTACAGCTTTGTGCGTATGGGAGTCGGGAGTCTTTTGCCTCTTTGAGAAGCAATATATGGTTCATCTCTAGTTCAGTAGGGAAAAAAAAATTCTGGCGTGCCTTTCTGGAAAGGTTGCTGGGCCCTGACCTCCTCTGACCCGATTTAATTAAGGATTTTGCCAAGCTTATTATATGGGATGTTCTTTGGCAGCACTGAGTGAACAAAGCAGGTGATCACAAATGATCATTTACACGTGCACAGAATGAAACATAAAAATAGCTCTTTAAAAAAAAATTTCCTTTTCAGTGACATATAATAACCTTCCTTTAGTAGTCTGTCATAGACCTCAGGATCTGTATGACAAGTCATCTCAGCTTCCTCAGTTTTATCTGTCTTCTCAGACACATTACTAACGCGAGGTTGAATAATGCAAAAAATGCACATCTGAATATTAATTTGTTTTTTTTTAAACTACGTCACTGGTTCTATAGATGTGGTCATTTTGTGTCTGCCTACCAGGAATGGCAGTCAATATTTACTGATGCACCTGCTTGTCAAAAACACCTTTTACGTATTCCCACATAAGTATTTCAGGCAAAACATATCAGTTTCATACACAAAGTGTTTGCTTTGGAAGTGCTTATATATTCATCAAATCAGGGTGAAAATGAAGAGCAGAAAATAAAACTTACTTGACCAGCGACACTGAAACACTACAGTTTGAATCTCAAGCATCTGTTCTGACTCCATAAAATAAGATATTTAAAAAAAAAAAAAATTGGCTACATTTGAATAGCAAATACCTAAAACTTCCTGATCTACTCATAATCTGGCAGGAAAAAAAAGGTTCATCAGCTCTGGGCAGAAATCAGGCTGAAGAGGTTTAATTTTTTTATGCTGTTCAGGGGTGAATGTGCAGTTGGTGTGAATGTAAACAGTTTGATACCACAGCCGAGGGGAGCCAGTGAGCATATTGAGGTGTTCCAGCAGCAGCACTTCCACTGATGGAGAGAAACAGCTGGATGCAACGTATACCAAATGCACCATCAAATTGACAGCAAATAGTGTCTATAGGACTGATTCTGGGGCATGCCGGGGGAACATCTATCACATATAAACAAAGCTCTCTGCGAGTATTAAACCTCAGGTTGTTGGTCTGACAGCTACTTGCAGTACAGCACATTCCATGGTGTGAATGAGTGAGCCAACATGATAGGTTAAAAAGAAATGACAGGAGAAATTACGACATTTCCTTAGAGTTTCTAGGCACAATGTCATTTTTTCAGAACATTATTCGTTAAGTGAAAAGGCTGCTCCACACTCTGAGAAGTAGTATTTCAAACTTCTCAATGAAAAAGGAAAACCACATTACACTGTAACAGACCTTGGTTTTATCTGAAGCAGCAGTCCAGAAACTCGGCAGTTCTTGCTCATCACCTCCTTGATGACAGGTATATCTCTGGGCTTAGGACAGTCTATGAGAATGCATGTTCCTTGGGTGACATTGTTCATGAGCAATTTTTATTGTCCTCATAAAAATCAAGAGGTGATAAAGTCTCCCAGTGACTCCCCTACCATTAACAGTCTCCCTTTCTTCATCCTCACAAGGTTACAGCAAACTGGTTGTCATCGGGTTGTATTCTTTTTGTCAGCTTTTACGTAGAAGCTGTGAAAATAGGACAATAGGAAGAATGTGAAGTTTTACAGCTAGAATAGCAGTAAAAGTATGTTACAAACTAAATTTAAAGAAACATTCTTGTCCTGTATTGTAAGGTATGCATCTTTCAAGACTGAAGAGCTCTGAGTTAAGACAAAGGATTTTAATTTATTTTCTTTTTTTTTAAGAAAAACATCATCGAAAGATCTGCTGAAGATCCTGTCTCTTAATTAGTTACAGGCCAGCTGCAGAATAAGAGGTCTGAGTGGTAACCTTCATGTTACTATGCAGCTATTGACTTTCAAACCTGAGAGGAGGTGGGAGGAAGGAAAGCATCAAACAGTTATTTTCTGTGTTTGGAAGCTAACAAGACTATGGATTTTCACCTTTACAAAATGTTATTAGCTACCAGACTGAATAACTTTCCAAACCTGTGGAAGAAAAAAACACTGATGACTTAACAGCTCTTGAGTCTTAGGGCTCATTGCAGGATTGGCTTTGGTTTTGTTATTTAGGAGGTGTCTACATCTGACCTACTGTAACTGCATACTGTATGTTGACATCAGTGGCATTCCAAAGTGTCGGGAAAGGAGACTAAACAATAATTAATGGGCTGCCAAAATTACTAAAGACTGATATGGCAGCTGGTTGCTTTTCCTTTACCTCACCTTCTTTTTTCTGTCCTCTCCTGTTTTCTGTTTGGCTGTTTCACGTTCATGTTATAGAAAGAAACAGGTAAAGGATCACTTATCTAGGATCAATGTAAGACCCAAGAGAGATATGGAAGCAGGCAATTTCCTGTGAGTATAAGGCTTATGCATTGCCCATCAATCTCTGCAATTTCACCAATAAATTCTAAATTTTAACCAAATTAATTGGAAGTAGAAGTTTCAAAGATGGTAAGTTCCTAAAAATGTCATGAAAATTTATTGTGAGAAAGAAGACAAAGGGAAAATTTGAGTTCAGTCCTTATCTTACCTGTATGATCTGCAAGTTTTGCTGTCAGCACTCATGTTCTGAATCAGCCGTGACCTGTGCTGCCTCTTGCCCCGTCAAACAGGTAACATGTATGGGAGGGAAAATAAGTATTGTAAAAGTCAGGGCAGGGGTGAGGAATATGGGATATGGGAGAAACTAGGGTGATTACAGTGGTAGAGATTTGGGGGACATAAGAGCAATCTGACGGTGCAGTGGGAGCTTTGGTTAATATGATGGATGGGGAGGAAAAAGTCCTTTAGTGGCTATGAGGATATGTGGAAGACATGACAGTGTTGTGGTAGCGGGGTTCATGAATAAATGGTTCCTCTCTGGCAGTGCTGTCTGGATAGCAGCTTGGATCGCAATACAATTTACTTTTTTGCATGTTTCCCCCCTTAGCCACCCCATCCCCTTTTCTTTTCTCTCCCCCCTCCACTTGGCAAGCTTCCTCACTTACATCACTGCCGAGGTAGTCATAAGTCAGCTGAGAAACGAGGAATGACTAACTTCCTTCCCCTCGGGGATTAGCACGCTGCTGCTATGAAACACTTAGGTCACCTGTCTTCCCAGCAAGAGAGCAGCGTAATCCAACAACTTCACTGCGTCTCTTCCCTTTGGAGGAGCTACTACAGTGGCTACAGGGTTGGAGTTTTTTATACTCATGGTGAATTCCACCGAGATATACCTGTAGGAATTTTTTTTCAAGTAAAGTTTTCTCAAAAGTTTCATGTTTTCAGATATCTCTGTAGAACCCTATGTTGTTTCTGAAACACTGCAACACTTCTGAGCTGACAATTGCAAAGAAATTAGATATCGGCAGCTCTAAAATGGAACTATATGAAGTTATAAAAACAAAATAAAATATGGAATTACAGAGTAATTCTAAAGCAAGGTGAAAGGAGAGTTCAGAACAGAGCACAGGACCACAGCAAGGCTGGTATATATAAGAAATGCAGTTTGCAGAGCAAGACTGGCCATGAAATTGCATGGCCCATCTTGGAGATGTCAGTTTGTTATTCTGTGCCCAATTTCACCTAGTTAGGAAAGAGGCTATTGATCCTGTCTTCAGAAATGCAGTGTTGCTGATTTAGTACATCTTTTCAGAGCATTTTGTGATGCACAGCTAGAAGGCTCTGTAGAAATGTAGATGACTGTTTGGGAAGTAGTATAGTTCTGTTACAGCTCCTGGGAAAAAGAGTGCACTGAGGTGTCTAAGAGAAAACGGAATTCTTGTCAGCAGCTGGATGAAACAAACAAGGGGGATGATGGCAGAGATGGATGAGGAGAAGAGGGAAGTATGCAAGGTATAAAGAAAAACATGGGTGAGTGACACCTGCCTGAGAAAAAGAAGTCGGAGATGAATGAGGGAGGGCACTAAACAAATGGAAGGGGTTGATGCTGGGTAGGGAGTGAGGTTAGAGGGTGAAAAGGCCTCAGGCAGCATTAGACCACAAGGAGAAATAAGGAAAAGGCAAAGGGAAAATCAACTAGAAAATATGAGAATGTTTAAAGAGGAGGAGATTGTACCAGGGAACATGTATGGGAAACAGACTTCATGAAAGAAAGACCCTGGAGTGTATAAATGGGAAAAAGTAATGTGATAAAAGAAAACAGAAAAGGTGATGGGAAGAGAAATGGTGGTTGATGAGGTTATGGCAATTTATTGGAAAATGAGAAAAATCTGCATCAACGTCTGCAGCATGGTGGAAAACGAGGGAAAAAAAATTAAGTGAAGACATGACTGAATGGTGATGGTCCTCGCAGGGTGGGTTTTAAGTCCTGAGCAGGATAGAGGTTGTTTATATAAGCTACTGGACATGTATTATTATACGGTGTCAGCAGAAGGACCATTGAGTTCTAGAAAATGGCTATCACTGAAATACCAGCCTATGGATAACGTGTAGGCAACTTAAAAATGCAGAATACATTATAATGTATCCTTTCTTCCTTTTCCTGTACTGCAGCAGTGTTTTCCTGTGCACCCCCCCTTCTTCTCCCCTCCCCAGTACTGACTACCTGTCCTTGGTGGAATGCAATGGAGAAGCTGCATCTGGATGCAGAGATGGTGCCAGCCCTTGTCAGAGAGAGAAGCCTCAAAGTTCATCAGCCATTGGCACTGTGTGTGCTCCTCGGCTGACATGCAGCTGATTTGCTCTGAAACAGAAGCAAATTGTTTTACAGCCTTCGGCTGCTCCTATAACACAATGAACTTGATGCAACTCTGTGACGGCATTGCCAAGCTGGAGCAAATAAGTAATAGCACGTGTTTTCCTGCCTCTAGAAAGTCATCCTGCTTTCCTTCTCCAACTTCCCCAGTAGAAACAAGATAATTAAAAAATGGGCCTACGCTGCAGCCATTGAGATTCATGTCAGACCTTAAGAAAATTTCCTGAGTTTAAGCCTAGGTGATTTAGAGACATCACCTTTCCTTGACTGGAGGTGTTTTAAGAACATGTTAACAGCATATAAATTAAAAGGGTATTGAAGGCTGAGGCTTTAACACCAATGCCACAGGAGGACAAGCCAGTACAAGATCAGGCAGGTGTGGAAGCAAAATCAAAGGGATGTCAGACTGATTAAGAATAAACCACATCAGAAGTGCAACTGGTGAGAGACTTACTCATTCAGAGTCAAATAAGGTAGGGAATATGGTATTCCTTTACACCATCCCTTGGGGAGATTTTTGTGACCAGGTTAAGAATGGAAGAAGGTCCAGTACGATAGGCTGTGGTCATCAGAGGAAAGATGAAGACTGGACTTATCTGGGCTAACTGGGAACAGATACAGGGATGTCTAGTGGCCAGGGATCTGTAGTTCACTCTTCTATAACATACGTTCTTTTTTTTTTAATTTCTCCTTTGCTTCTGCTGTGGGAAATGTCTTAACTATACCAGTGGATTAGCTTATATTTGTATTACCTTTGTTTCGTTATATTCCATAAAGAGCTGTGTTGTCAAGGAGCTCTAAAACTTGTACTCACATTTTTCAGTATGGAGAACACTTCTGTTTGCTGGGCTGGCAGCTGCTGTGTAAGCTTTTCAGTCCTTTTTAATCACTCTGCCTTCTGTAGCAAGCTACTGTGAATTAGTTCTTTGGGGCTTATTATCCAGGTTCTTTTACCACACTCGAGAAGGAACAAGAGGTACTGAAGAAGGCCCCAGGGGATATCCCCTGCCTAATGAAACTCTGCTGTGCCTGTAGAGCCACAGTGCCAAGAGGAGGATGGAGGGGTCACGGCTGGGATGTGTTGTGTTCTGGCCGATAGCACATGAGAATGGATCAGAGCAGCCATGAAACTGCTTTGCATGGCACTGGAAGTCAAGTCAGCTCTGAATGATGCCAGGAAACAGGAGGATAAGAATGCTGAAAGCTTCCTTTACTCCTGTCCTTCTCACTTACAGACTCACAGTCTGCAGTGCTGAAGTCACCGACAACTGAAAGAGCAGTAACTGGAAAGAGGAAGGAAAAAGCCCAGTATCTCTGCTTTTCGTTGGGGTTTCCTCTGATAACAGGGAATCTGACCTTAAGAAGCATGCCAGGGCAGAGAGGTAGGGCTCTTTGCAAGCAGCAGCCACTCTGATTGACAGAAGGAAATGAGATTATATGCCCTTGTATCCCCGTGGATGGAGGTAACTTACCCAGATACTGCAGATTTAGTGAGGACCTGTCTGACACAGATTTTCAATTTATCCCCCTCACTTTTACAATGGAAAAATAATTCTTCCCTGTTCTGCTTTGTGGTTGTTGCATGCTGATTGGGAACCTGCTGAGAACAAGTGATACAATATAAGGCTTTTTTCTCCTCCCTCATTAGGTGAACCATCTTAGTTAAGTGCAGGATATAGTAGGAAACAAGCAGTTATAATAAATGCTGAAGTTTCAAACTCAACCCAAACCTCTCCATAGACTGGAGACATGCTACTGTTCCAGGTTTTTACTTCAATAAAACTCCAGGGACTTGGACTCATTAAACATCCTAATCCCAGGATTACTTTTTAATTGCAGTTTTTAACTCACCTGTTCTGCTACCTGTTGCTCTATCGAAGTCGTGCTCACAGGGAGAAGCATGAGAAAATGAACCAAGGGAGATTTGTTTCTATGGTCTCAGGGTGTGGTGCAGTTGCTGCCTGGAGCTTTCTCACTGGTTTAAGTATCTTGTGAAAGCGTGACGCCGGACTGAAACAGTTATATCTGAACAGACTAGAATATGAACATCCTTATGAAGATACAGTGGTGCTCTTACAGGTACAGTGTGTTCTCGCAGCTAGCTGCATCAGTATGAAGCGTGCAGAGAGGCGCACCAGCTGTTCACAGCTGCACCATGTTCAGCAGCAGAGCATTTGAATACGAACAAGGCTTTCACTTTGGTCTCACTCCTTTCCATCTCTCCTTGGTGAATGAATAAATCTACTGCGTTGCTATTTATGTGATACAAGTGGGTGAAAATTAGCAGTTTGGGATTCCTGGTTCATGAATAAGCAGAATGACTAGTGCCAGGGAATCGTGCACTAATTACCCTTGAGCTCTGCTGATGAAAGAACGATAGAGAAAAAACAAATATAACAACAGCTTTGTTTTATT